>NC_091350.1:18053857-18076357 GCF_038502225.1 Cherax quadricarinatus | reverse complement strand
CCCCCCCTCACAACCGACATCTCACTACTTCCACTGATCCCTCCCCTCCCTCATTCACCCTCCCCTCCCCCGTTCGCCCTCCCCCTCCCCACTCCTCTCCCACATAGCCACAGTTCCTCCACTACCTCCCCCCCACACATCTGACATACACACTACTAACCTAACATACAGAACTACATAAGTTTCCCACTCTGAGGCAATCAGGATAAAACAAAAATGGGTTGCCAGAGAGCAACAAGAAAAACCAAGGGACAGAAGGAGGAAGCTGCAAAGGAAGATTGGGCAGCAGAGCTCATAAAAAGGGATCATGAATGGGAAAAGAAACTAGAAGAACTTAGCATGAGAATGGAAGAGAGGATAGATATGGAAAGCAGGAAGTGGGAGGTGCATGTCAAAGCAGCAGAGGCTAGGATACAGAGTTTAGAAGAGGAACTGAAAAATCTGAAACAGCCTAAAGAACTAAAGAACATTTTGGGATTGACAACAGAGACTGCTACCTCAGCCACAAATAAGGGGACTGTAAAGAAAGAAGGGGCACAACTGCATGGAGAAGCTCTATCAGAGGAGACTGTAGTAAATGAAAGAGCTAAGCTTTATGTAGAGGCCCTAACAGACAACAACAGAGCCCAAGGAAAGCCGAGAAGGGAAAATGACAGGCCACTGAGCCCAAGTACACTAGCCAGTGAAACTGAAGTAAGGAAAGCTGCAGTGGAGGAAACCAAATTAAATGAGGGGATACACAGGGATATGCAGTGGGAGAATGAAAGGGCAAGGTCAGTCTTTGTGTATGGGCTCCAAGAAGTTGAAGGGGAAACATATGAAGCAAGAAAACAAAGGAAAAAAAAGCAATTGAAAGCAGCATGAAAGCAATAGGAGAAGACGACATGATCCAGCTGGAAAATTTTCGGAGAATAGGGGGGTTTGTAAAAAAAAGAACCCAGCCAGTGAAAGTGACCTTCAAGGCAGAAGCGACTCGGACCAGGATCCTGCAGGAGAAAGCACGATTAAGGGACATGACGGCATACAGGAAGGTGTATCTCGACCGCGACAGAACACAAGAAGAAAGGCAGAAACTGAGAGAGATGGTACAAAGGCGAAAGGAGGAAAGAGAGGGGATGGAGAAGACAGACAGGAGATCCCAGACCCAGGAAGAAGATCAAATACAGCCTCCCTCACAACTTCCTATAGAAGCCTCCCAACCAGGTCAACCCCCAGTGCAACCAAACACTCTAAATCAAAACACCCATGCCACATCCAATGCCCCCACCCACTACATTACAAACTCCACCCCCACAGCAACAACCCATAGTTCCTTACCAGGTCTCCCACTTCTCCAACCCCAATATACCTCCCAGACCACAGTCTTAGAAAAGAAGTTGAAGGTGTGGTATACAAATGCAGATGGAATAACAAACAAGTATGAGGAGTGGCACGAAAGAATCAAGTAGACATCCCCAGACATAATAGCACTCACAGAAACAAAAGTCACCAGAATAATAACAGATTCAATCTTTCCATCCGGATATCAAATCCTCAGGAAAGACAGAGGGAGGAGAGGGGGAGGAGGAGTTGCACTGCTCATTAAAAACCAGTGGGGTTTTGAGAAAATGGAAGGAATGGATGGCACGGGCGAAAGGGACTAATTAGTAGGAACAATCCAGTCTGAGGGACATAAGGTGATAATTGCAGTAATGTACAACCCACCACAGAACTGCAGGAGGCCAAGAGAAGAATACGATGAGTGCAACAGAGCAATGATCGACACACTAGCCGAGGTGGCCAGGAGAGCACACATGGGGGGAGCAAAGTTACTAGTTATGGGTGATTTCAATCACAAGGAGATTGACTGGGAAAACCTGGAGCCCCATGGGGGTCCCGAAACATGGAGAGCCAAGATGATGGATGTGGTACTGGAAAACCTCATGCATCAACATGTTAGAGACACTACCCGAGAGAGGAGAGGATGAACCATCAAGGCTGGACCTTGTATTCACCTTGAATAGTTCGGACATCGAGGGTATCATGTATGAAAGGTCCCTGGGAGCTAGTGATCATGTGGTTCTGTGTTTCGACTACATAGTTGAGCTCCAAGTGGAGAGAGTAGCAGGAATAGGCTGGGAAAAACCATACTACAAAAGGGGGAACTACTCAGGCATGAGGAACTTCCTTCAAGACATTCAGTGGGAGAGGGAACTGACAGGAAAACCAGTACAAGAAATGATGGACTATGTCACAACAAAATGCAAGGAGGCAGAGGAGAGGTTTGTTCCCAAGGAAAACAGAAATAATGGGAAGAACAGAACGAGTCCTTGGTTCACCCAAAGGTGTAGGGAGGCAAAAACTAGGTGTACTAGAGAATGGAAAAGGTACAGAAGACAGAGAACTCAGGAAAATAAAGAAATCAGCCGAAGAGCCAGAAACGAATATGCACAGATAAGAAGGGAGGCTCAGAGACAATATGAAAATGACAGCATCAAAAGTAAAGACTGGCCCGAAGCTGTTGTACAGCCACATCAGGAGGAAAACAACAGTCAAGGACCAGGTAATCAGACTGAGGAAGGGTGATGGGGAATTCACAAGAAACGACCAAGAGGTATGTCAGGAGCTCAACACAAGATTTAAAGAGGTATTTACAGTGGAAACCAGTAGGACTCCAGGAAATCAGAACAGGGGGGCACACCAGCAAGTGCTGGATGAGGTACATATAACCAAGGAGGAGGTGAAGAAGCTGCTATGCGAACTTGACACCTCAAAGGCGGTGGGACCAGACAACATCTCTCCATGGGTCCTCAAAGAGGGAGCAGAGATATTGTGTGAGCCATTAACAAAGATCTTCAACACATCATTTGAAACTGGGCAACTCCCTGAGGTATGGAAAATGGCAAATGTAGTCCCAATTTTTAAAAAGGGAGACAGACATGAGGCACTAAACTACAGACCTGTATCACTAACGTGTATAGTATGCAAGGTCATGGAGAAGATCATCAGGAGGAGAGTGGTGGGGCACCTGGAAAGAAACAAGTGTATAATTGACAACCAGCACGGTTTCAGGGAAGGAAAATCCTGTGTCACAAACCTACTAGAGTTTTATGACAAGGTGACAGAAGACAAGAGAGAGAGGGGTGGATCGACTGCATATTTTTGGACTGCAAGAAGGCCTTCGACACAGTTCCTCACAAGAGGTTACTGCAAAAGCTAGAGGATCAGGCACACATAACAGGAAAGGCACTGCAATGGATCAGAGAATATCTGACAGGGAGGCAACAACGAGTCATGGTACGCGACGAGGTGTCAGAGTGGGCGCCTGTGACAAGCGGGGTTCCACAGGGGTCAGTCCTAGGACCTGTGCTGTTCTTGGTATATGTGAACGACATAACGGAAGGGATAGACTCAGAAGTGTCCTTGTTTGCAGATGATGCGAAGTTAATGAGAAGAATCAAATCGGATGAGGATCAGGCAGGACTACAAAGAGACCTGGACAGGCTACAAGCCTGGTCCAGCAACTGGCTCCTTGATTTTAACCCTGCCAAATGCAAAGTCATGAAGATTGGGGAAGGGCAAAGAAGACCGCAGACACAATATAGTTTAGATGGCCAAAGACTGCAAACCTCACTCAAGGAAAAAGATCTGGGGGTGAGTATAACACCGAGCATATCTCCTGAGATAACTGCTGCAGCATACGGGCGCCTGGCAAACCTACGGATAGCGTTCCGATACCTCAGTAAGGATTCGTTTAAGACTCTGTATACCATTTACGTCAGGCCCATACTGGAGTATGCAGCACCAGTTTGGAATCCACACCTAGTCAAGCACGTCAAGAAATTAGAGAAAGTGCAAAAGTTTGCAATAAGACTAGTTCCAGAGCTACGGGGATTGTCCTACGAAGAAAGGGTGAGGGAAATCGGCCTGACGACACTGGAGGACAGGAGGGTCAGGGGAGACATGATAACGACATATTAAATACTGCGCGGAATAGACAAGGTGGACAAAGACGGGATGTTCCAGAGAAGGGATACAGACACAAGAGGTCACAATTGGAAGTTGAAGACTCGGATGAATAAAAGGGATGTTAGGAAGTATTTCTTCAGTCATAGAGTAGTCAGGCCGTGGAATAGCCTAGAAAGTGACGTAGTGGAGGCGGGAACCATACATAGTTTTAAGGCGAGGTATGATAGAGCTCATGGGGCAGGGAGAGAGAGGACCTAGTAGCAATCAGCGAAGAGGCGGGGCCAGGAGCTGTGAATCGACCCCTGCAACCACAAATAGGTGAGTACACACACACACACAGCGCGCCTAGTGTCTCATCGACATGTACCTATGGCAGAATGGCAACTACTCCGTTATGGATAATTGGAGGAGATAATTAGAAGTGAGTATACTACAAACTCTGATCATACAATAGAGCCGAGAAATAATGTGAGGGACCTGTGAGTGGTAATGTCTGAGGATCTCACTTTCAAGGATCAGAACAGTGCCACGATCACAACTGCAAGAAAAATGATAGGAAACCTTTGATATACCTTTGAAGAGTTTCGAGAGTTTATCTCCTTTCTGAGCCCGGCCATGGGCCAGGCTCGTCTGGTGCTTGCCTGGTCAATCAGGCTGTTGCTGCTGGAGGACCGCTGCCCCACATATGCATCACAGCCTGGTTGATCTGGCACCTGGTGAAGATACTTGTCTAGTTTCCTCTTGAAGGCTTCAACACTTGTTCCAGCAGTGTTTCTGATATCTTCTGGTAAGATGTTGAAAAGTCTGGGACCCCGGATGTTGATACAGTGTTCCCTTATTGTCCCCACCGCACTCCTGCTCCTCACTGTGTGTATTTTACACTTCCTCCCATATCTCTCACTCCAGTATGTTGTTATGGCAGTGTGCAGATTTGGGACCAAGCCCTCGAGTACCTTCCAGGTATATATTATCATGTATCTCTCCTCCGCTCCAGTGAATATATGTTCAAGACTTGCAGGCGTTCCCAGTAGTTTATGTGCTTTACAGGCTCAGTGTGAGCCGTAAATGATCTCTGTATTTGCTCCAGTTCCGACATTTCTCCTGCCTTGAACAGGGCGGTCAGCATTGAGAAAGTTCAAAACAAGAGATGCCAAGCCAATGATGATACTTTTCAAATCACTTGTTCTCTCTAGGCTGGAATATTGCTATACATTAACATATCCGTTCAAAGCAGGTGAAATTACCGATCTAGAGAGTGTACAGGGAACCTTTAGTGCACATACAACTTCCATCAAACACCTTAACTACTGGGAACGCTTGGAAGCACTTGACTTGTACTCACTGGAACGCAGGCGAGAGAGATATATCATAATCTACACTTGGAAAATCCTAGAAGGAATGGTCCCGAATCTGCACACAGAAATCACTCCCTACGAAAGTAAAAGACTGGGCAGGCGGTGTAAACTGTCCCTGATGAAAAGTAGGGGCGCCATTGGTACACTAAGAGAAAACACGTAAGTGCCCGGGGCCCAAGACTGTTCAACAGCCTCCCACCACGCATAAGGGGAATTACCAATAGGCCCCTGGCTGCCTGCAAGACGGAGCTGGACAGATACTTAAAGTCGGTGCCGGATCAGCCGGGTTTTGGTCCGTACGTTGGACTACGTGCGGCCAGCAGTAACAGCCTGATTGATCAGGCCCTGATCCACTGGGAGGGATGGTCGTGGACAGGGCAGCAGGGGCGTTGATCCCCGGAATACCCTCCAGTTAGACTCCAGTAACACACACACACACACGCACACACACTGCAAGAGATTAGTGCAAAAACTGGAGGACCAAGCAGGGATAACAGGGAAGGCACTACAATGGATAAGGGAATACTTGTCAGGAAGACAGCAGCAAGTCAGGGTACGTGGCGAGGTGTCAGAGTGGGCGCCTGTGACCAGCAGGGTCCCACAGGGCTCAGTCCTAGGACCAGTGCTGTTTCTGGTATTTGTGAACGACATGACGGAAGGAATAGACTCCAAAGTGTCCCTGTTTGCAGATGACGTGAAGTTGATGAGAAGAATTCATTCGATCGAAGACCAGGCAGAACTACAAAGGGATCTGGACAGGCTGCAGACCTGGTCCAGCAATTGGCTCCTGGAGTTCAACCCCACCAAGTGCAAAGTCATGAAGATTGGGGAAGGGCAAAGAAGACCGCACACGGAATACAGTCTAGGGGGCCAGAGACTACAAACCTCACTCAAGGAAAATGATCTTGGAGTGAGAATAACACCAAGCACATCTCCTGAAGCGCACATCAATCAAATAGCTGCTGCAGCATATGGGCGCCTAGCAAACCTCAGAACAGCATTCCGACATCTTAATAAGGAATAGTTCAGGACCCTGTACACCGTGTATGTTAGGCCCATATTGGAGTATGCGGCACCAATTTGGAACCCACACCTAGCCAAGCACGTAAAGAAACTAGAGAAAGTGCAAAGGTTTGCAACAAGGCTAGTCCCAGAGCTAAGAGGTATGTCCTACAAGGGGAAATAACCTGCTTGACTTAGTTATGGCAAACAATGAATCCCTTGTTAATAATTTAGAAATTTCAGAGGAACTGGGTGCTAGCGACCACAAATCAATTACATTTAGCATTGAATGGAAGTACGATAGTAGCGATAACTCAGTAACAGTCCCAGATTTTCGCTTAGCAGATTACGATGGGCTTAGAGAACACTTATCATCTGTTGACTGGGGTAACGAAGAGAGCTATCAATATGACAGTTTTCTGAATACTATACATGCTGCTCAAAGAGCGTTTATCCCATATAAAGAAATTAGATCAAATAGAAATGACCCAAAATGGATGAATAATAGGCTCAAATATCTACTAGGGCATAAGAAAGGAATTTATAGGCGTATCAAAAGAGGTGAGGGTCATCTTATGAATCAGTATATTGACATTAAGAGGGACATTAAAAAGGGGATAAGAAAAGCTAAAACGGACTATGAAATTAAAGTTGCTAGGGATTCTAAAACTAACCCAAAAAGTTTTTTCCAGGTCTATAGAACAAAAGTTAGAGATAAGATAGGTCCCCTTAAAAATAACTATGGGCACCTTACTGACAATGAGAATGAAATGTGCTTGATTTTAAATAATTATTTTCTCTCAGTTTTTACACAGGAAGACACTAACAATATTCCAGAAATTAATTTTTACAGTGGGCTAGAAGAAGATAAATTATGTAACATCACAGTCACTAGTGAGATGGTTGTGAGGCAGATAGACAGACTGAAGCAAAATAAGTCGCCGGGTCCTGATGAGGTTTTTTCAAGGGTTCTTAAGGAATGCAAAATGGAACTCTGTGAACCATTAACTAATATTTTTAATTTATCTCTTCAAACAGGTGTAGTGTCTGATATGTGGAAGATGGCTAATGTAACTTCTATTTTTAAAACAGGGGACAAGTCGTTACCGTCAAATTACCGGCCAATAAGCCTGACCTCAATTGTAGGCAAATTACTAGAGTCAATTATAGCTGAGATTATAAGAAGCCATCTCGATAAGCATAGCTTGATTAATGATACTCAGCATGGATTCACAAGAGGCCGGTCTTGTCTAACTAATTTATTAACTTTCTTCAGTAAAGCTTTTGAGGCAGTTGACCACAATAAAGAATTTGATATTATTTACTTAGATTTTAGTAAGGCTTTTGATAGAGTTCCGCACCATAGACTGTTAAAGAAAGTGGCAGCTCATGGCATTGGGGGAAAAGTGCTCTCGTGGATCGAGTCATGGCTCACTGACAGGAAGCAGAGAGTGTCCATAAATGGGGTTAAATCCGAGTGGGGATCTGTAACAAGTGGCGTTCCACAGGGATCAGTCTTGGGCCCGTTGTTGTTTATAATATATATCAATGATCTTGATGAGGGAATTACTAGTGATATGAGCAAATTCGCCGATGACACAAAGATAGGTAGGATAATTGATTCAAACGTAGATGTTAGGGAACTTCAGGAGGATTTAAACAAACTCTATTCTTGGTCAGAAAAGTGGCAGATGCAGTTCAATGTAGATAAATGCAAGGTTCTGAAGCTTGGGAGTGCCCATAACCCTAGTACTTATAAATTAAATGATGTAGAACTTAGCCATACAGATTGCGAAAAGGACTTGGGGGTTATGGTGAGCAGCAACCTTAAACCAGGACAGCAATGCCTAAGCGTACGTAATAAGGCAAATAGATTACTGGGATTTATATCAAGAAGTGTAAGCAACAGAAGTCCAGAGGTCATACTGCAGCTTTATACATCATTAGTAAGGCCTCACCTAGATTATGCAGCTCAGTTCTGGTCTCCGTATTACAAAATGGACATAAATTCGTTAGAAAACATTCAGCGTAGGATGACTAAATTAATACATAGCATCAGAAATCTTCCTTATGAAGAAAGATTGAAGACTCTTAAGTTACATTCACTTGTTAGACGAAGAATGAGGGGAGACCTGATCGAAGTGTATAAGTGGAAGATAGGTATTAATAAAGGGGATATTAATAAGGTCTTAAGGATGTCTCTCCAAGAGAGAACGCGCAGTAATGGATTTAAATTAGATAAGTTTAGATTTAGAAAGGACATAGGAAAGTATTGGTTTGGAAATAGGGTAGTTGATGAGTGGAACAGTCTACCTAGTTGGGTTATTGAGGCTGGGACTTTGGGTAGTTTCAAATCTAGGTTGGATAAGTACATGAGTGGGAGGGGTTGGATTTGAGTGGGACTTTCACATCAGAGCTTATTTCTTGGGTGGCACTGAAAATTGGGTTGGGCAAATGTTTTGTTAGTGGGATGAATTGTAAAGGACCTGCCTAGTATGGGCCAGCAGGCCTCCTGCAGTGTTCCTCCTTTCTTATGTTCTTATGTTCTTATGAGAGGTTAAGGGAAATCGACCTGACGACACTGGAGGACAGGAGAGATAGGGGGGACATGAGAGCGACATACAAAATACTGAGAGGAATTGACAAGGATGTTCCAGAGATGGGACACAGCAACAAGGGGACACAGTTGGAAGTTGAAGACACAGATGAATTACAGGGATGTTAGGAAGTATTTCTTCAGCCACAGAGTGGTCAGGAAGTGGAATAGTTTGGGAAGAGATATAGTGGAGGCAGGATCCATACATAGCTTTAAGCAGAGGTACGATAAAGCTCATGGTTCAGGAAGAGTGACCTAGTGGCAACCAGTGAAGAGGCGGGCCAGGAGCTTGGACTCGACCCCTGCAACCTCAACTAGGTGAGTACAACTAGGTGAGTACACAGCGGAAACTCGGATAAGTCACAGGGATGTTAGAAAGTATTTCATCAGTCATAGAGTTGTCAGGAAGTGAAACAGTCTGGAGAGTGAGGTAGTGGAGACAGAATCCATACATAGCTTAAAGAAGAGGTATGATAAAGCTCATGGAGAAGGGAGAAAGTGGACCTAGTAGCGACCAGTGAAGAGGCGGAGCCAAGAGCTATGAATCAACCCCTGCAGCCACAAATAGGTGAGTACATACACACACACACACACACACACACACACACACACACACACACACACACACACACACACAAGTAAATCTCAACTTCTGTAGCTACAAAATTTTTTTTTTTTTTGTAAATAAACTAGATAACAACACTATAAACTCTTCTGTGTAACAGATGTCAGCAGATTCATCACTGTCACAGCTGCCGGGTAGTATACAAACTATGAACCAATATTCATTCGGGAAAGTCCATGTGATTCTCAACTTTACCTAAGTTGAATTAATAGAACACCTTCATTCTCCCCACTCTAAGTTAATACAAAGACACACTGAAGTTTCACAACAAGGAAGAAGCCTAAACAAGTTATGGTTCCTCTTGGTCGTGGCTCACAACAGTACAGAGGACGTCAATTATAAACACCCATTTCTATATATATGTGTGTGTGTGTGTGTGTGTGTGTGTGTGTGTGTGTGTGTGTGTGTGCGTGTGTGTGTGTGTGTGCGTGTATGTGTGTGTGTGTGTGTGTGTGTGTGTGTGTGTGTGTGTGTGTGTGTGTGTGTGTGTGTGTGTGTGTGTGTGTGTGTGTGTGTGTGTGTGTGTGTGTGTGTGTGTGTGGATGTGAGTGTCCTGCCAGATTGGTAAAACTTGCAATTTTGGCTTAAATAGCAACGTTCTTCTTACCGAATAACGGAAGCGGAAATTTGTGTATGCAATAATTTCGCAAAAATCATTTTGAACCTAACGAAACAAATATATTCCACTGTGTTTGCTTATTAAATTATTATACACTTATCTAAAATATATTTAGTTGGATTAGGCTAAATTAAATTGCGCTTGTTATAATAAGGAGGGGTGTTAATGTTGCAGTTTAAAAACTGTAGTGTAAATCACCCTTCTGGCAAGACAGTGATGGAGTGAATGATGGTGAAAGTTTTTCTTTTTCGGGCCACCCTGCCTTGGTGGGAATCGACCAGTGTGCTAAAGTTTCCTAAGGTTCTTTTGGTACAAAATTTTTAGAAAGGACTTAATTTTAAATGAGTTCTTGATAATTGACCATTTTTACCTATTCGGCACTCACGACATGATATATATATATATATATATATATATATATATATATATATATATATGCAATAAGATCACAGAAGACAGGTGATATCAGAATATGCAAAAGAACTACTGTGATAGAATAGTGAAATTCTAATCGCTTTCATGACTTCTCACATTATCATCACTCAACCAGATCTGGGCTCTGCCTGTGTGGCGAAAGTAGTGTGTACTTTTATGTAAGTGTGCAGGTTCAAATCCTGCTGTGGACTGAGATATAAGATGTGTGTGTGTGTGTGTGTGTGTGTGTGTGTGTGTGTGTGTGTGTGTGTGTGTGTGTGTGTGTGTGTGTGTGTGTGTGTGTGTGTGTGTTTGTGTGTGTGTGTGTGTGTGTGTGTGTGTGTGTGTGTTTGTGTGTGAGCGTGTGTGAGCGTGTGTGAGCGTGTGTGAGCGTGTGTGAGCGTGCGCGAGCGTGCGCGCGCGCGTGTAAAAATACCACAATGTAAACAAAAACAGGAAATAAAAGACCATCGACGTAGGGTGTCCCATAAGAGAAGACTTTCACCATCATTCACTCTATCACTATCTTGCCAGATAAGCACCATCCCTTTAGAGTGCAGGCACTTAAGTCCGGCTAACGAGTTTTCCTGAATCCCTTCACAAATGTTACCCTGCTCACACTTCAACAGCTCGTCAAATCTCAAAAACCATTCGCCTCTACTGAGTCCTATCTAACACGTTATACCTCAAATAACGCAGGCCTTGTTTAAGGACTGTGCGTCGTTCATGTCTGAGGTTGTGCGTCAAGGTCTGCGTCATTATTTCTGAGGTTGTGTGTCAAGGTCTGCGTCACTCGTCGAACCTGAGGTTGTGCTTACTCAAGGTTTCAAAGTGTCAGTCTTTGCGGCCGTCTTCGCAAAAAAGAAACAGAGAACGCTAAAGAGAGGTGAGAGAGTGCCTAGAAAAAAAATTTGGAAGACATAGTGAAACAGAACGACGTGAGAAGGAAGAAGAAAGAACAGGGAGGGAGGGACGGAGAGAGAGACGCAAGACCGAGAGAAATGGAACGGGGAAAGCTTGAGTAAGAGAACCAGAATAAGCAAGAGAGCGTCCGCGAGAGCAAAAGCGAGTGAGAAAGCAAGAATGAGAAAGAGAATGGGACCAATTAAGAAGAGTAACGGTAAAGAGAATGGGGTGCGAAGAGCTGGAGTGGAGGGAGAGGGAGAGGTGAGGGAGAGGGAGAGAAGGAGCGCACCGAGCAATGCTAAAAGAAAGATGCAACAGCAGTGCCGTTGCAGCTCTGCGATTTTATGTCCATAATGGTTGAGTGTTGTGAACATAGAGGGGAGACAAGGAGACAGTGAAACAGAAACGAGAGAGAGAGAGAGAGAGAGAGAGAGAGAGAGAGAGAGAGAGAGAGAGAGAGAGAGAGAGAGAGAGAGAGAGAGAGAGAGAGAGAGCGAAAGGTGAAGAATTGTGCGTTCGAAATCTAATTTTTCAACAGCCATGAAGAATCACGTCTTAAACCTGTCTAGTAAGGTAGCTAAAAATTCTATGGCTGCCACATACCATACTAGATGTATAACTCCTACGGATTTTCTTTCGACCGTAATTAGGGCGGCGTTGAAGTCACTAATACAAAATTCATTTCTGAAACTCATGAACGTGACTTGAAACTGTATCGTTAAGGTGACGCAGCGACTGGTGAATCGGAAGCCATTAGGTGTGATCAGAGGAAAGGGAGAGCAGCTCCAGTTCCTTGAATCAAGAGCTCTAAACTAGCACCAAGGAACATCTCTTGAAGAGTTACAATAACACAGGTTCACTCAAAGTATGTTTCAGATGTGACTGAATGTCTACCGAATCGACCAGATGGTCTACCGCATCGACCTGATGGAGGTCTACCGCATCGACCAGATGGTCTACCGCATCGACCAGATGGTCTACCTCATCGACGAGATGGTCTTCAACATGGACCAAATGGTCTTCAAAGGAATCTGAATTACATATTGTTGTTGGTGTTGGTCCTCCGGGGTGAGAAGTTTCAAGTGGCAGCTCGTGATTGAATCTCAGGATCAGACTCGTAAATTCCTAATTATATAGTAGGTCCATACATAATGAATTTCATGATTACGCCAGAGGTGCAAATTTCTGAAATTCATGATTAAATTGTGGAATTGATATATATATATATATATATATATATATATATATATATATATATATATATATATATATATATATATATATATATATGTCGTGCCGAATATGTAAAACTGGTCAGTTAGCAAAAACTCATTTAAAATTAAGTCCTTTCTAAAATTTTCTCTTATACGTTTCAAGATATATTTTTTTCATTAATGTTGATGTAAAAATTTATAATTTTGCACTAAAAGAATCTTAGAAAACTTACCTAACCTTATTATAACAAGTGCAATTTATTTTAACCTAACCCAACTAAATATATTTTAGATTTGTTTACAATAATTTAATACTAAACAAACACAGTGAAATAGATTTTTTTCGTTAGATTAAGAATGATTTTGGCGAAATTATTCCATGCACAAATTTTCGCTTGTCTTATATGGCAAGATGAGTGTTGCTATTTAAGCCAAGATCGCAAGTTCTGCCTATTCGGCATGACATTATATATATATATATATATATATATATATATATATATATATATATATATATATATATATATATATATATATATATATATATATATATATATATATAATATATATATATATAGTTTAACAAGTCGGCCGTCTCCCACCGAGGCAGGGTGACCCCAAATAGAAAGAAAATCCCAAAAAGAAAATACTTTCATCATCATTCAACACTTTCACCTCAATCACACATAATCACTGTTTTTGCAGAGGTGCTCAGAATACAACAGTTTAGAAGCATATACGCATAAAGATACACAACATATCCCTCCAAACTGAAATGTCCCAAACCCCTCCTTTAAAGTGCAGGCATTGTACTTCCCATTTCCAGGATTCAAGTCCGGCTACATAAAAATAACCGGTGTTCCTGAATCCCTTCACTAAATATTACCCTGCTCACACTCCAACAGCTCGTCAGGTCCCAAATACCATTCGCCTCTATTCACTCCTATCTAACACGCTCATGCACGCTTGCTGGAAGTCCAAGCCCCTCGCCCACAAAACCTCCTTGACTCCCTTCCTCCAACCTTTTCGAGGACGACTCCTACCCTGCCTTCCTTCGCCTACAGATTTATACGCTCTCTATGTCATTCATCCATTCTCTCTAAATGACCAAACCACCTCAACAACCCCCATTCAGCATTCTGACTAATACTTTTATTAACTCCACACCTTCTCCTAATTGCCACACTCCGAATTTTCTTCATAATATGTACACCACACATTGCCCTTAGACAGGACATCACTGCCTCCAACCGCCTCCTCGCTGCTGCATTTACCACCCAAGCTTCACATCCATATAAGAGTGTTGGTACCACTATACTTTCATATATTCCCTTCTTTGCCTCCACAGATAACATTTTTTGTCTCCACATATACCTCAATGCACCACTCACCTTTTTTCCTTCATCAATTCTACGATTAAACTCATCTTTCATAAATCCATCCACTGACACGTCAACTCCCAAATATCTGAAAACATTCACTTCTTCCATACTCCTCCTCTCCAATTTGATATCCAATTTTTCTTTATCTAAAACATCTGATACCATCAACTTGCTCTTTTCTATGCTCACTTTCAAATTTCTACCTTTACACACTCTTCCAAACTCGTCCACTAACCTTCGCAATTTTTCTTTAGAATCTCCCATAAGCACAGTATCATCAGCAAAAAGTAACTGTGTCAATTCCCATTCTGTATTTGATTCCCCACAGCACTTAGTAACTTACTACCTTTTCCATATACTTGCAACATCTGCCACATTGCTCCTCTATCCACTCTATCATATGCCTTTTCTAAATCCATAATTGCAATAAAAACTTCCCTACCTTTATCTAAATACTGTTCACATATATGCTTCAATGTAAACACTTGATCTACACATCCCCTACCCATTCTAAAACCTCCTTGCTCATCCGCAATCCTACATTCTGTCTTACCTCTAATTCTTTCAATTATAACCCTACCGTACACTTTCCTGGTATATTCATTAAACTAATTCCTCTATAATTTTTACAATCTCTTTTGTCCGCTTTCCCTTTATGTAGAGGAACTATACATGCTCTCTGCCAATCCCTAGGTACCTTCCCCTCTTTCATACATTTATTAAACAAAAATACCAACCGCTCCAACACTATATCTCCCCCTGCTTTTAACATTTCTGCCATGCTCCCGTCAGTTACAGCTGCTTTACGCCCTTCCATTCTACGTAATGCCTCACGTACCTCCCCCACACTCACATCCTGCTCTTCTTCACTCTTAAAAGATGGTATACCTCCCTGGCCAGTGCATGAAATTACCGCCTCCCTTCCTTCGTTGACATTTAAAAGTTCCTCAAAATATTCCCGCCATCTGCCCAGTACCTCCATATCTTCATCTACTAACTCCCCTACTCTGTTTTTAACTGACAAATCCATTCGTTCCCTAGGCTTTCTTAACTTGTTTAGCTCATTCCAATTTTTTTTCTTATTTTCATTAAAATTTCTTGACAGTGCCTCTCCCACTCTATCATCTGCTCTCCTTTTGCACTCACCACTCTCTTCACCTTTCTTTTACTCTACATATACTCTGCTCTTGTAAAAACCTCTCATAAGCTACCTTTTTCTCTTTTATCACACCTTTTACTTCATCATTCCACCAATCACTCCTCTTTCCTCCTGCCCCCACCCTCCTATAACCACAAAATACTGCATTTTTAAAACTATCCCAACCCTCTTCAACCTCCCCCCCCCACTACTCATACTTGCACTAGCCCACCTTTCTGGCAATAATTGCTTATATCTCACCCAAACTTCCTCCTCCCTTAGTTTATACACTTTCACTCTTACTTGTTGCCGCCATTTTCCTCCTGTCCCATCTACCTCTTACTATAACTGTAGCTACAACAAAATAATGATCCGATATATCAGTTGCCCCTCTATAAACATGTACATCCTGGAGCCTACCCATCAACCTTTTATCCACCAATACATAGTCTAACAAACTACTTTCATTACGTGCTGTATCATACCTTGTATATTTATTTATCCTCTTTTTCATAACATATGTATTACTTATTACCAAACCTCTATCTACACATAGCTCAATTGAAAGTTCCCCATTTTCATTTATCCCTGGCACCCCAAATTTACCTACTACTCCCTCCACAACATTTTTACCCACTTTAGCATTGAAATCCCCAACCACAATTACTCTCACACTTGGTTCAAAACTCCCCACGCATTCACTCAGTATTTCCCCAAATCTCTCTCCTCTACACTTCTCTCTTCTCCAGGTGCATATACGCTTACTATAACCCACTTTTCACATCCCACCTTTATTTTACTCCACATAATCCTTGAATTAATACATTTATACTCCCTCTTTTCCTGCCATAGCTTATCCTTACTCCTTCTTTAACTCCAAGTCTATTTGAAACCCGTGACCTAATCCCATTTATTTCTCTCCATTGAAACTGTCCCACCCCCTTCAGCTTTGTTTCACTTAAAGCCAGGATATCCAGCTTCTTATTCATAACATCCACAATCATCTCTTTCTTATCATTCGCACAACATCCACGCACATTCAGACTTCCCACTTTGACAATTTTCTTATTTTTTTAGTAATCATTACAGGAAAAGAGTTACTAGCCCATTGTTCCCTGCATTTTAGTTACTTTTACAACGCGTGGCTCACGGGGGCAAGATTCTTATTCCACTTCCCCATGGATATAAAAGGAAAAGTAATAAGAACAAGAACTATTAAGATAAAATCAAAGAAAACTCAGATGAGTGTGTATAAATAAACGTGTATATGTATGTGTTGTGTGACCTAAGTGTAAGTAGAAGTAGCAAGACGTACCTGTAATCTTGCATATTTATGAGAGAGACAAAAGACACCAGCAATCCTACCATCATGTAAAACAATTACAGGCTATCGTTTTACACTCACTTGGCCGGACGGTAGTACCTCCCTGTGTGGTTGCTGTCTACCAACCTACTACCTACATTATTTATATATATATATATATATATATATATATATAAAAGAAGAAGAAAAACTTTATAAAACTGGGATGCTTGAATGTGCGTGGATGTAGTGCGGATGACAAGAAACAGATGATTGCTGATGTTATGAATGAAAAGAAGTTGGATGTCCTGGCCCTAAGTGAAACAAAGCTGAAGGGGGTAGGGGAGTTTCAGTGGGGGGAAATAAATGGGATTAAATCTGAAGTATCTGAGAGAGTTAGAGCAAAGGAAGGGGTAGCAGTAATGTTGAATGATCAGTTATGGAAGGAGAAAAGAGAATATGAATGTGTAAATTCAAGAATTATGTGGATTAAAGTAAAAGTTGGATGCGAGAAGTGGGTCATAATAAGCGTGTATGCACCTGGAGAAGAGAGAAATGCAGAGGAGAGAGAGGGATTTTGGGAGATGTTAAGTGAATGTATAGGAGCCTTTGAACCAAGTGAGAGAGTAATTGTGGTAGGGAACCTGAATGCTAAAGTAGGAGAAACTTTGAGAGGGTGTGGTAGGTAAGTTTGGGGTGCCAGGTGTAAATGATAATGGGAGCCCTTTGATTGAACTTTGTATAGAAAGGGGTTTAGTTATAGGTAATACATATTTTAAGAAAAAGAGGATAAATAAGTATACAAGATATGATGTAGGGCGAAATGACAGTAGTTTGTTGGATTATGTATTGGTAGATAAAAGACTGTTGAATAGACTTCAGGATGTACATGTTTATAGAGGGGCCACAAATATATCATCACTTTCTAGTTGTAGCTACACTGAGAGTAAAAGGTAGATGGGATACAAGGAGAATAGAAGCATCAGGGAAGAGAGAGGTAAAGGTTTATAAACTAAAAGAGGCGGCAGTTAGGGTAAGATATAAACAGCTATTGGAGGATAGATGGGCTAATGAGAGCATAGGCAATGGGGTCGAAGCGGTATGGGGTAGGTTTAAAAATGTAGTGTTAGAGTGTTCAGCAGAAGTTTGTGGTTACAGGAAAGTGGGTGCGGGAGGGAAGAGGAGCGATTGGTGGAATGATGATGTAAAGAGAGTAGTAAGGGAGAAAAAGTTAGCATATGAGAAGTTTTTACAAAGTAGATGTGATGCAAGGAGGGAAGAGTATATGGAGAAAAAGAGAGAGGTTAAGAGAGTGGTGAAGCAATGTAAAAAGAGAGCAAATGAGAGAGTGGGTGAGATGTTATCAACAAATTTTGTTGAAAATAAGAAAAAGTTTTGGAGTGAGATTAACAAGTTCAGAAAGCCTAGAGAACAAATGGATTTGTCAGTTAAAAATAGGAGAGGAGAGTTATTAAATGGAGAGTTAGAGGTATTGGGAAGATGGAGGGAATATTTTGAGGAATTGTTAAATGTTGATGAAGATAGGGAAGCTGTGATTTCGTGTATAGGGCAAGGAGGAATAACATCTTGTAGGAGTGAGGAAGAGCCAGTTGTGAGTGTGGGGAAGTTCGTGAGGCAGTAGGTAAAATGAAAGGTGGTAAGGCAGCCGGGATTGATGGGATAAAAATAGAAATGTTAAAAGCAGGTGGGGATATAGTTTTGGAGTGGTTGGTGCAATTATTTAATAAATGTATGGAAGAGGGTAAGGTACCTAGGGATTGGCAGAGAGCATGCAAAGGGGATAAAAGAGAGTGCAAAAATTATAGGGGGATAAGTCTGTTGAGTATACCTGGTAAAGTGTATGGTAGAGTTATTATTGAAAGAATTAAGAGTAAGACGGAGAATAGGATAGCAGATGAACAAGGAGGCTTTAGGAAAGGTAGGGGGTGTGTGGACCAGGTGTTTACAGTGAAACATATAAGTGAACAGTATTTAGATAAGGCTAAAGAGGTCTTTGTGGCATTTATGGATTTGGAAAAGGCGTATGACAGGGTGGATAGGGGGGCAATGTGGCAGATGTTGCAGGTGTATGGTGTAGGAGGTAGGTTACTGAAAGCAGTGAAGAGTTTTTACGAGGATAGTGAGGCTCAAGTTAGAGTATGTAGGAAAGAGGGAAATTATTTCCCAGTAAAAGGATGTGTGATGTCACCATGGTTGTTTAATATATTTATAGATGTGGTTGTAAGAGAAGTAAATGCGAGGGTCTTGGCAAGAGGCGTGGAGTTAAAAGATAAAGAATCACACATAAAGTGGGAGTTGTCACAGTTGCTCTTTGCTGATGACACTGTGCTCTTGGGAGATTCTGAAGAGAAGTTGCAGAGATTGGTGGATGAATTTGGTAGGGTGTGTAAAAGAAGAAAATTAAAGGTGAATACAGGAAAGAGTAATGTTATGAGGATAACAAAAAGATTAGGTGATGAAAGATTGGATATCAGATTGGAGGGAGAGAGTATGGAGGAGGTGAATGTATTCAGATATTTGGGAGTGGACGTGTCAGCGGATGGGTCTATGAAAGATGAGGTGAATCACAGAATTGATGAGGGGAAAAGGGTGAGTGGTGCACTTAGGAGTCTGTGGAGACAAAGAACTTTGTTCTTGGAGGCAAAGAGGGGAATGTATGAGAGTATAGTTTTACCAACGCTCTTATATGGGTGTGAAGCATGGGTGATGAATGTTGCAGCGAGGAGAAGGCTGGAGGCAGTGGAGATGTCATGTCTGAGGGCAATGTGTGGTGTGAATATAATGCAGAGAATTCGTAGTTTGGAGGTTAGGAGGAGGTGTGGGATTACCAAAACTGTTGTCCAGAGGGCTGAGGAAGGGTTGTTGAGGTGGTTCGGACATGTAGAGAATGGAGCGAAACAGAATGACTTCAAGAGTGTATCAGTCTGTAGTGGAAGGAAGGCGGGGTAGGGGTCGGCCTAGGAAAGGTTGGAGGGAGGGGGTAAAGGAGGTTTTGTGTGCGAGGGGCTTGGACTTCCAGCAGGCATGCGTGAACGTGTTTGATAGGAGTGAATGGAGACAAATGGTTTTTAATACTTGACGTGCTGTTGGAGTGTGAGCAAAGTAACATTTATGAAGGGGTTCAGGGAAACCGGCAGGCCGGACTTGAGTCCTGGAGATGGGAAGTACAGTGCCTGCACTCTGAAGGAGGGGTGTTAATGTTGCAGTTTAAAAACTGTAGTGTAAAGCACCCTTCTGGCAAGACAGTGATGGAGTGAATGATGGTGAAAGTTTTTCTTTTTCGGGCCACCCTGCCTTGGTGGGAATCGGCCAGTGTGATAATAAAAAAAAAATATATATATATACATATATATATATATATAATATGTCGTGCCGAATCGGTAAAACTGGTCAATTAGCAAGAACTCATTTAAAATTAAGCCCTTCCAAAAAATTTCTTTTATATGTTTAAAGATATATTTCTACATTTATATTAATGTAAAAATTAATATTTTTTTATTAAAAGTATCTTTAATAATTTTTTATTAAAAGTATCTTAGGAAATTTACCTAACCTTATTTAATTTAGCCTAATCCAACTAAATATATTTCAGATAAGTTTACAATAATTTAATAATGAACAAATACATTGAAATATATTTTTTTTCCGTTAGGTCGAAAATTATTTTTGCGAAATTATTGCACACAAATTTTAGCTTGCCTTATTCGGCAAGAAGAGCGTTACTATTTAAGCCAAAATCACAAGTTTTTATCTATTCGGCACGACATATATATATATATACATACCCGCAGGGTAAGGGTGACCCAAAAAATAAGAAATATTTTTCATCATTTGTTCATCAGTCTTGCCAGAGGGACGTCGATACGACAGTTCAAAACCGCAAATACCCTACCCCTCCTTCAGCGTGCAGGCTGTGTGTGTGTGTGTGTGTGTGTGTGTGTGTGTGAAGGAGGGAGGGTTGGAGGATATTTTTTTTTACCTCGTGGTTCACAGATTTCTTGATTAAAGTTTCTGGCTTCAACAATTGCAATATCTAATTAATTCATGGCGTTTAGCCACGAAAAAACCTGGCTGGGTTACGAACTCCGAAATATCTGATTAGATGCAGTGTTCCTCCATTCTTGTACACACTTTTAGTTTCACTGATCGGGTCAGTGGTTCATATTTTTTTAGAGTTCTGGACGTGGGAAGGTCCACGAGGGTGTTGTGGGAGCTCCCTAGATGAGCTTCATTTTTCTTCTCGAGGGGTAAATGGGCTGCGTCCTTCCCGAGACTCGCTTCCTCTTTTCCCTTGGCGGTGATCCATCTCTTTGATATTCAAGCTTCACTCGGGCTCTTGTAAACGTGAGAGTGACCTCACTGATACCACCACCAGTCAAAACTTCACTCAGGCTCTTGTAAACGTGAGAGTGACCTCACTGATACCACCACCAGCCAGATTTCACTCAGGCTCTTGTAAACGTGAGAGTGACATCACTGATACCACCACCAGCCAGATTTCACTCAGGCTCTTGTAAACGTTGAAGTGACATAACTGATACCACTACCAGCCAGACTTCAATCAGGCTCTTGTAAACGTTAGAGTGACACCACTGATACCCCCACCAGTCAAGACTTCACTCAGGTTCTTGTAAACATCAGAGTGAAGGAAGGCACTAATAATACCACTAGTCAGTAGACAATAAGCATTAGATTATTACCTAAGTTAACCTTGATGTCTTGACTGAATGATTTTCAGAGTAATGCTGTTAAGAATTTACAAAAGCTCACGTTAATCTGAGCTCCCTGATATATTCCAAAGAACTGTTTGTATAAGGCTAAACAAAAAATCCCAATAAATAGGGACTTTTGAAAATGCTGGCGCACATCCTTACTCCGTCAATGTGATAAGTCACTTTCTTCACATTTTTCTCTGCCAACGCAACTTTTTCAGCGAATATAGAGACGATTAAGATTTTTAACAAATAATTTTTGTACAGTTTAAAGGTCCTGGTAACGATAAACAGAAAACATTTCATTGGTTGTAGTTAGGTAAGGAACTTTTACTGTAGTTTAAATCTCACTCTTAAAGTTCTTTTTTTTTTAAATTTAATGCCAGAATTCTGCCTTGAGTTTTCAAGTCTCAAATATTTTTTGGTGTGTGTGTGTGTGTGTGTGTGTGTGTGTGTGTGTGTGTGTGTGTGTGTGTGTGTGTGTGTGTGTGTGTGTGTGTGTGTGTATGTGTGTGTGTGTGGTTCTTACCTAACTATACCTGTATTTTATTTGCAAGAGTCAAGTGATAGCTCCTGGCCCCGCGTCTAAATTCTTATCCACCTGTTTACTGACTTGAGGCTTCCAGGATCTGATTATATTTACTTTTTAAACTGTGTGTATTGGTTGCTTCAACCACCTGTTTTTATCAACCACCCATGTTTGTGTCAACCACCTTTGTATCAACCACCTTTCTATTAACCACCTATGTTTGTATATCAACCACCTATGTTTGTGTCAACCACATTTGTTTGTATAAGCCGCCTTTCTATCAACCACCTATGTTGACCTCAGTTACATTTGTTTGCGTTAACGTCTTACTTTTTTTTTTTTTGCAACACCCACCTTTGCTTACAACAACCACCTTTCAACCCAGTGCGACCCATTTACCTAAGAAAAAACAGTATTTACTGTATTTACAGTATTTACATAGGTGGTTTACCTGCGAGTCTCATGGTAAACTAGTATTAACTAGGGTTTTAAAACCACATTCACTCCTTCAGGAAACACGCACCGATTACTTATATACCCACACAAATTACCACAGTAAATTAGTATTGACTAGGATTAGAATACCACACTAACTCCAACTGTAAACTAGAACTGACCAAAGTCATAAACTCCTAGGAACTCCCACAGTAAAGTGAGTCTGACGCCCACAGTGGGGTTATGCTCACTCCTCCCACACCAACACGTCCCAGGTATACTATGAATATTCAGACATACT
>NC_091350.1:18016357-18043857 GCF_038502225.1 Cherax quadricarinatus | reverse complement strand
TTGTGGTGGAGGTGGGTGGTGGGGGTGGGTTGTGGTGGAGGTGGGTAGTGGGGGTGGGTTGTGGTGGAGGTGGGTAGTAAGGGTGGGTTGTGGTGGAGGTGGGTAGTGGGGGTGGGTTGTGGTGGAGGTGGGTAGTGGGGGTGGGTTGTGGTGGTGGGTAGTGGGGGTGGGTTGTGGTGGATGTGGGTTGTGGGGATGGGTTGTGGTGGAGGTGGGTAGTGGGGGTGGGATGTGGTGGAGGTGGGTAGTGGGGGTGGGTTGTGGTGGTGGGTAGTGGGGGTGGGTTGTGGTGGAAGTGGGTAGTGGGGGTGGGTTGTGGTGGAGGTGGGTAGTGGGGGTGGGTTGTGGTGGAGGTGGGTGGTGGGGGTGGGATGTGGTGGAGGTGGGTAGTGGGGGTGGGATGTGGAGGAGGTGGGTAGTGGGATGTGGTGGATGTGGGTGGTGGGCGTGGGATGTGGCGGAAGTGGGGAGTTGGGTTGAGCAGTGATGGGGTGGGGTAATGGGGGTGGGTTGACGTGAGTAGTGAGGGTGGTTGTAGGAGAGGTGGGTTGTGGAGATGGTGGGTTGTGGAGGTGGTGAATTGTGGGAGTGTTGGGTTGTGGTGGTGGACACGCAACATATAAGGACACTTAGCATATCTGGATACGCAGCATATCTGGACACGTAACATATAAGGACAAACAGCAATATATGGACGCTCAACATATATGGACACGCAGCATATATGGACACTCAACATATATGGACATGCAGCAATATATGGACATGCAGCATATATGGACACTCAACATATATGAACAAGCAGCACATATGGACACTCAACATATATGGACACGCAGCACATAACGACACGCAGCATATATGGACACGCAGTATATATGGACACGCAGCATATACGTACACTCAATATATATGGACACGCAGAATATATAGAAACACAGCATATATGTACACCCAATATGTATATGGACACGCAGCATATATGGACACGCAGAATATATAGAAACACAGCATATATGTACACCCAATATGTATATGGACACGCAGCATATATGGACACTCAATATATATATGGACACGCAGCATATATGAACAATATATATATGGAAACGCAGCATATACGTACACTAAGCATAGCATATACAGACACGCAGCATTTACACACACGCAGCATATACAGACACGCAGCATATATAGACACGCAGCATATATGGACACGCAGCATATATGGACACCCAGAATATACGTACACTCAGCATAGCATATATAGACACGCAGCATATACAGACACGCAGCATATATAGACACGCAGCATATACAGACACGCAGCATATAAAGAGACGCAGCACATAGAGACACGCAGCATATAGAGACACGCAGCATATATAGACACGAGCATGTACAGACACGCAGCACATATAGACACGAGCATGTACAGACACGCAGCACATATAGACGCGCAGCATATACAGACACGCAGCATATACAGACACGCAGCATATACAGACACGCAGCATGTATAGACACGCAGCATATACAGACACGCAGCATATATAGACACGCAGCATATACAGACACGCAGCATATACAGACACGCAGCATATACAGACACGCAGCATATACAGACACGCAGCATATACAGACACGAGCATGTATAGACACGCAGCATATACAGACACGCAGCATATATAGACACGCAGCATATACAGACACGCAGCATATACAGACACGCAGCATATACAGACACGCATATAGACACGAGAATGTCCAGACACGCAGCATATATAGACGCGCAGCATATACAGACACGCAGCATATACAGACACGCATATAGACACGAGAATGTACAGACACGCAGCATATATAGACGCGCAGCATATACAGACACGCAGCATGTACAGACACGCAGCATATATAGACAAGCAGCATATATAAACACGCAGCATATACAGACAGGCAGCATATATACAGGCAGAATATACAGACAAGCAGCATATACAGACACGCACCATATATAGACACGCAGCATATACAGACACGCAGCATGTACAGACACGCAGCATATATAGACACGCAGCATATATAGACACGCAGCATATACAGACACGCAGCATATATAGACACGCAGCATATATAGACACGCAGCATATACAGACAGGCAGCATATATACAGGCAGAATATACAGACAAGCAGCATATACAGACACGCACCATATATAGACACGCAGCATATACAGACACAGAGCACATACAGACACGCAGCATATACAGACACGCAGCATATACAGACATGCAGCATATATAGACACGCATCATATACAGACACGCAGCATATATAGACACGCAGCATATACAGACATGCAGCATATATAGACACGCATCATATACAGACACGCAGCATATATAGACACGCAGCATATACAGACACGCAGCATATACAGACACGCAGCATATACAGACACGCAGCATATATAGACACGCAGTATATACAGCCACAGCATATATAGACACGCAGCATATACAGACACGCAGCATATATAGACACGCAGTATATACAGACACAGCATATATACACACGCAGCATATACAGACATGCAGCAGATACAGACACGCAGCATATACAGAGCATATACAGACACGCAGCATATACAGACACGCAGCATATACAGACACGCAGCATATATAGACACGTAGAATATATAGGCACGGAGCATATACAGACACGCAGCATATACAGACACGCAGCATATATAGACACGCAGCATATACAGACACGTAGCATATATAGACACGCAGCATATACAGACACGCAGCATATATAAGCACACATCGTATAAAGACACGCAGCATATACAGACAAGCAGCATATATAGACACGCAGCATATACAGACACAGGGAATATACAGACACGCAGCATATATAGACACGCACCATATACAGACAGGCAGCACATACAGACACGCAGCATATATAAACACGCAGCATATACAGACACGCAGCATATATAGACACGAGCATATATAGACACGCAGCATAGACACGCAACATATACAGACAAGCAGCATATACAGACACGCACCATATATAGACACGCAGCATATACACAGGCAGCATATACACAGGCAGCATATATACAGGAAGAATATACAGACACGCAGCATATATAGACACGCAGCATATAAAGACACGCAGCATATACAGACACGCAGCATATACAGACACGCAGCATATATAGACACGCAGCATATATAGACACGCAGTATATACAGACATGCAGCATATATAGACACGCATCATATACAGACACGCAGCATATATAGACACGCAGCATATATAGACATGCAGCATATACAGACACGCAGCATATACAGACACGCAGCATATATAGACACGCAGCATATAGACACGCAGCATATATAGACACGCAGAATATATAGGCACGGAGCATATACAGACACGCAGCATATACAGATACGCAGCATATATAGACACGCAGCATATACAGACACGCAGCATATATAGGCACACAGCATATAGAGACACGCAGCATATATAGACACGCAGCATATACAGACACAGGGCATATACAGACACGCAGCGCATATAGACACGCACGATATACAGACACGCAGCATATACAGACATGCAGCATATATAGAAAAGCAACATATACAGACACGCAACATATACAGACACGCAGCATATACAGACACGCAGCATATATAGACACGCAGAATATATAGACACTCAGCATACATAGACACGTAGCATATACAGACACGCAGCATATATAGATACGCAGCATATACAGACACGCAGCATATACAGACACGTAGCATATACAGACACGCAGCATATATAGACACGCAGCATATATAGACACGCAGCATATACAGATATGCAGCATATACAGATACGCAGCATATATAGACACGCAGCATATACAGACACGCAGCATATACAGACACGCAGCATATACAGACACGCAGCATATATAGATACGCAGCATATAAAGACACGCAGCATATATAGATACGCAGCACATACAGACACGCAGCATATACAGACATGCAGCATATATAGACACGCAGCATATACAGACACGCAGTATATAGACACGCAGCATATACAGACACGCAGCATATATAGACACGCAGCATATACAGACACGCAGCATATACAGACACGCAGCATATACAGACACGCAGCATATACAGGCACGCAGCATATATAGACACGCAGCATATACAGACACGCAGTATATACAGACACGCAGCATATACAGACACGCAGCATATATAGATACGCAGCATATACAGACACGCAGCATATACAGACATGCAGCATATATAGACACGCAGCATATAGAGACACGCAGCATATATAGACACACAGCATAAAAAGAGCATATACAGACACGCAGCATATATAGACACAGCATAAAAAGAGCATATACAGACACGCAGCATATACAGGCACGCAGCATAGACACGCAGCATATACAGACACGCAGTATATACAGACATGCAGCATATACAGACACGCAGCATATATAGACACGCAGCATATACAGACACACAGCATATACAGACACGCAGCATATACAGACACGCAGCATATACAGGCACGCAGCATATATAGACACGCAGCATATACAGACACGCAGTATATACAGACACGCAGCATATACAGACACGCAGCATATATAGATACGCAGCATATAGACACGCAGCATATACAGACATGCAGCATATATAGACACGCAGCATATACAGACACGCAGCATATACAGACATGCAGCATATACAGACATGCAGCATATACAGACATGCAGCATATATAGACACGCAGCATATACAGACACGCAGCATATACAGACACGCAGCATATATAGACACGCAGTATATACAGACACGCGGCATATACAGACACGCAGCATATACAGAGCATATACAGACACGCAGCATATATAGACACGCAATATATACAGACACGCAGCATATACAGACACGCAGCATATATAGACACGCAGCATATATAGACACGCAGCATATACAGACACGCAGCATATACAGACACCCAGCATATACAGACACCCAGCATATACAGACACGCAGCATATATAGACACGCAGCATATACATACACGCAGCATATACAGACACGTAAAGTAAAAGGACACAAGTGCAACTAATGTGACATTTATTGTGGCAACGTTTCGCTCTCCAGGAGCTTTATCAAGCCATTACAAACAATACATGGACACAGAGGGTATATAAAGGCTCTGAGTGAGGTGCAATACTAGTGAGGTAACATTTCGATGTTCACTAGTGGTAGTAGTAGTAGTAGTAGTAGTAGTAGTAGTAGTGGTAGTGACAAAAGTATGTATTACTTTTGTCACTACCACTACTACTACTACTACTACTACCACTAGTGAACATCGAAATGTTACCTCACTAGTATTGCACCTCACTCAGAGCCTTTATATACCCTCTGTGTCCATGTATTGTTTGTAATGGCTTGATAAAGCTCCTGGAGAGCGAAACGTTGCCACAATAAATGTCACATTAGTTGCACTTGTGTCCTTTTACTTTACATATTGTCGGTAATTCTACCAACTTTATTACATATACAGACACGCAGCTCATATAGACACGCAGCATATATAGACATGCAGCATATATAGACATGCAGCATATATAGACACGCAGCGTATATAGACACGCAGCATATATAGACACTCAGCATATACAGACACGCAGCATATACAGACACGCAGCATATATAGACATGCAGCATAGACACTCAGCATATACAGACACGCAGCGTATATAGACACGCAGCATATATAGACACTCAGCATATACAGACACGCAGCATATACAGACACGCAGCATATATAGACATGCAGCATATATAGACACGCAGCATATACAGACACGCAGCGTATATAGACACGCAGCATATATAGACATGCAGCATATATAGACACGCAGCATATACAGACACGCAGCGTATATAGACACGCAGCATATATAGACACTCAGCATATACAGACACGCAGCATATATAGACATGCAGCATATACAGACAAGCAGCATATACAGACACGCAGCATATACAGACACGCAGCATATACAGAGCATATACAGACATGCAGCATAGACACGCAGCATATACAGACACGTAGCATATACAGACACGCAGCATATACAGACACGCAGCATATATGGACACGCAGCATATACAGACACGTAGCATATACAGACACATAGCTTATACAGACACGCAGCATATACAGACACGCAGCATGTACAGACACGTAGCTTATACAGACACTTAGCATATACAGACACGTAGCTTATACAGACACTTAGCATATACAGACACGCAGCATATATAGATACGCAGCATATACAGACACGCAGCATATACAGACACGCAGCATATACAGACACGCAGCATATACAGACACGCAGCATATATGGACACGCAGCGTTTCAAAAATATAAATACTTGACGCCTGGTAAAGCTTTGCTTTCCACCACGAGAGGATTTATGAACAAGTTTATCTCTCAGTGTATGAACACACATATATACACCAAGACGTATATTTTTATCACTGTATATACTCATAGTTTACTTTAGTCCCTCTTTTAGTATTAAAGTATTCTTAACAGGTGGTGACCTGATTACACGTAGCCTTAATAATGTTCATGTAGTCTATACTAATTATCAAACCATCCGTTCTTAATGACCCTCATGTAGCCGATAGGTTTTAAACCCCATTAACCAACCAGCACATTTCCATCAGATGAAAATCAGTGTTTATATAGGTGGCAATACTGTAGGTATATAGGTGGCAACACTATAGATATATAGGTGGCAACACTATAGGTATATAGGTGGTAACACTTTAGGTAACAGGTGGCAACACTTTAGTTATATAGATGGGAACAATGTAGGTATATAGGTGGTAACAATGTAGGTATATAGGTGGTAACAATGTAGGTATATAGGTGGTAATACTGTAGGTATATGTGGGAACAGTGTAAGTATATAGGTGGGAACAGCGTAGGTATATAGGTGGCATCAGTGTAGGTACACAGGTGGCAACACTGTAGGTATATAGGTGGCAACGCTGTAGGTATATAGGTGGCAACACTGTAGGTATATGTGGGAACAGTGTAAGTATATAGGTGGGAACAGTGTGGATATAAAGATGGCACCAATGTAGGTATATAGGTGGCAACACTGTATGTATATAGGTGGCACCACTGTAGGTATATAGGTGGCACCACTGTAGGTATATAGGTGGCACCACTGTAGGTATATAGGTGGCACCACTGTAGGTATATAGGTGGCACCACTGTAGGTATATAGGTGGTAACACTGTAGGTGTATAGGTGGCAACACTGTAGGTGTATAGGTGGCAACACTATAGGTGTACAAGTGGCAACACTGTAAGTGTATAGGTGGCAACACTGTAGGTATATAGGTGGCAACACTGTAGGTATATAGGTGGTAACACTGTACGTATATAGGTGGCAAGACTGTAGGTGTATAGGTGGCAAGACTGTAGGTGTATAGTTGGGAACACTGTAGGTGTATAGGTGGCAAGACTGTAGGTGTATAGGTGATAACACCGTAGGTATATAGGTGGCAATACTGTAGGTATATAGGTGGCAACACTGTAGGTGTATAGGTGGCAACATTGTAGGCGTATAGGTGGCACCGCTGTAGGTATATAGGTGGCAACACTGTAGATATATAGGTGGCACCACTGTAGGTATATAGGTGGCACCACTGTAGGTATATAGGTGGCAACGCTGTAGGTATATAGGTGGCAACGCTGTAGGTATATAGGTGGCAACACTGTAGGTATATGTGGGAACAGTGTAAGTATATAGGTGGGAACAGGGTGGATATAAAGATGGCACCACTGTAGGTATATAGGTGGCAACACTGTATGTATATAGGTGGCACCACTGTAGGTATATAGGTGGCACCACTGTAGGTATATAGGTGGCACCATTCTAGGTATATAGGTGGCACCACTCTAGGTATATAGGTGGCACCATTGTAGGCATATAGGTGGTAACACTGTAGTTGTATAGGTGGCAACACTGAAGGTGTATAGGTGGCAACACTATAGGTGTATAAGTGGCAACACTGTAGGTATATAGGTGGTAACACTGTAGGTTTATAGGTGGCAACACTATAGGTGTATAAGTGGCAACACTGTAGGTGTATAGGTGGCAACACTGTAGGTATATAGGTGGCAACACAGTAGGTATATAAGTGGTAACACTGTAGGTATATAGGTGGTAACGCTGTACGTATATAGGTGGCAAGACTGTAGGTGTATAGTTGGGAACACTGTAGGTGTATAGGTGGCAAGACTGTAGGTGTATAGGTGGCATCGCTGTAGGTATATAGGTGGCAACACTGTAGATAAATAGGTGGCACCACTGTAGGTATATAGGGGGCAACACTGTAGATGTATAGGTGGTAACACTGTAGGTGTATAGGTGGCAACCCTGTAGGTATATAGGTGGCAACACTGTAGATATATAGGTGGCAACACTGTAGGTGTAGAGGTGGCAACACTGTAGGTATATAGGTGGCAACACTGTAGGTGTATAGGTGGCAACACTGTAGGTATATAGGTGGCAACACTGTATATATATAGGTGGCAACACTGTAGGTGTATAGGTGGCAACACTGTAGGTATATAGGTGGCAACACTGTAGGTATATAGGTGGCAACACTGTAGGTATATAGGTGGCAACACTGTAGATGTATAGGTGGTAACACTGTAGATATATAGGTGGCAACACTGTAGGTGTATAGGTGGCAACACTGTAGGTATATAGGTAGCAACACTGTAGGTGTATAGGTGGCAACACTGTAGGTATATAGGTGGCAACACTGTAGGTATATAGGTGGCAACACTGTAGGTATATAGGTGGCAACACTATAGATGTATAGGTGGCAACACTGTAGGTATATAGGTGGCAACACTGTAGGTGTATAGGTGGCAACACTGTAGGTGCATAGGTGGCAACACTGTAGGTATATAGGTGGCAACACTGTAGGTGTATAGGTGGCAACACTGTAGGTGTATAGGTGGCAACACTGTAGGTGTATAGGTGGCAACACGGTAGGTGTATAGGTGGCAACACTGTAGGTGTATAGGTGGCAACACTGTAGGTGTATAGGTGGCAACACTGTACACCTGCTATAAATATATATTTTCATTTTACAATTTACGTTTAATAACTTAAATATTTTGAAATTACCTTTAATAACCATTATTTTGTAATTACCTTTATCGAACATTAAATAACAATTATAATAAATTAAACTACTTGCAATTATATTTATAAAAGCATTAAATAATTTTAAATTACTTTTAATGATCGTTAAACAATTCGAAACTATCTTGAATCATCTTTAAACAATTAGGAATTACATTCAATACAGGATATGTCACATTCCACCCACACATTACATTCACGTTCATAATTACACTGTCACTTGCAGATTATTTTTATGATTGACAGCTGAACATATTTCAATTAAAAAAGTCAAAATTATGAATATAAAATTGAGATATAAAATGTAACAGAATTTCTAGCATCTTCCTACGTGTCAGTGTAGGTAGTGACAAGTGTATCAGTGTAGGCAGTGACACGTGTCTCAGTGTAGGCAGTGACACGTATCTCAGTGTAGGCAGTGACACGTGTCTCAGTGTAGGCAGTGACACGTGTCTCAGTGCAGGCAGTGACACGTGTCTCAGTGTAGGCAGTGACACGTGTCTCAGTGTAGGCAGTGACACGTGTTTCAGTGTAGGCAGTGACACGTGTCTCAGTGTAGGTAGGCAGTGACACGTGTCTCAGTGTAGGCAGTGACACGTGTCTCAGTGTAGGTAGTGACAAGTGTATCAGTGTAGGCAGTGACACGTGTCTCAGTGTAGGCAGTGACACGTGTCTCAGTGTAGGTAGTGACAAGTGTATCAGTGTAGGCAGTGACACGTGTCTCAGTGTAGGCAGTGACACGTGTCTCAGTGTAGGCAGTGACACGTGTCTCAGTGTAGGCAGTGACACGTGTCTCAGTGTAGGTAGTGACACGTGTCTCAGTGTAGGCAGTGACACGTGTCTCACTGTAGGCAGTGACACGTGTCTCAGTGTAGGCAGTGACAAGTGTATCAGTGTAAGCAGTGACAAGTGTATCAGTGTAGGTAGTGACAAGTGTATCAGTGTAGGCAGTGACACGTGTCTCAGTGTAGGCAGTGACAAGTGTATCAGTGTAAGCAGTGACAAGTGTATCAGTGTAGGTAGTGACAAGTGTATCAGTGTAGGCAGTGACACGTGTCTCAGTGTAGGCAGTGACACGTGTCTCAGTGTAGGTAGTGACAAGTGTATCAGTGTAGGCAGTGACAAGTGTATCAGTGTAGGCAGTGACACGTGTCTCAATGTAGGCAGTGACACGTGTCTCAGTGTAGGTAGTGACAAGTGTATCAGTGTAGGCAGTGACACGTGTCTCAGTGTAGGCAGTGACACGTGTCTCAGTGTAGGCAGTGACACGTGTCTCAGTGTAGGCAGTGACACGTGTCTCAGTGTAGGCAGTGACACGTGTCTCAGTGTAGGCAGTGACACGTGTCTCAGTGTAGGCAGTGACAAGTGTATCAGTGTAGGCAGAGACAAGTGTATCAGTGTAGGCAGTGACACGTGTCTCAGTGTAGGCAGTGACACGTGTCTCAGTGTAGGCAGTGACAAGTGTATCAGTGTAGGTAGTGACAAGTATATCAGTGTAGGCAGTGACAAGTGTATCAGTGTAGGTAATGACAAGTGTATCAGTGTAGGCAGTGACACGTGTCTCAGTGTAGGCAGTGACAAGTGTATCAGTGTAGGTAGTGACAAGTGTATCAGTGTAGGCAGTGACAAGTGTATCAGTGTAGGTAGTGACAAGTGTATCAGTGAAGGCAGTGACAAGTCTATCAGTGTAGGCAGTGACAAGTGTATCAGTGTAGGCAGTGACACGTGTCTCAGTGTAGGCAGTGACAAGTGTATCAGTGTAGGTAGTGACAAGTGTATCAGTGTAGGCAGTGACAAGTGTATCTGTAGGCAGTGACAAGTGTATCAGTGTAGGCAGTGACACGTGTCTCAGTGTAGGTAGTGACGAGTGTATCAGTGTAGGCAGTGACACGTGTCTCAGTGTAGGCAGTGACACGTGTCTCAGTGTAGGCAGTGACACGTGTCTCAGTGTAGGCAGTGACAAGTGTATCAGTGTAGGCAGTGACAAGTGTATCAGTGTAGGTAGTGACAAGTGTATCAGTGTAGGCAGTGACACGTGTCTCAGTGTAGGCAGTGACACGTGTCTCAGTGTAGGCAGTGACAAGTGTATCAGTGTAGGTAGTGACAAGTGTATCAGTGTAGGCAGTGACAAGTGTATCAGTGTAGGCAGTGACAAGTGTATCAGTGTAGGCAGTGACACGTGTCTCAGTGTAGGCAGTGACACATGTCTCAGTGTAGGCAGTGACAAGTGATATCAGTGTAGGCAGTGACACGTGTCTCAGTGTAGGTAGTGACAAGTGTATCAGTGTAGGCAGTGACAAGTATATCAGTGTAGGCAGTGACACGTGTCTCAGTGTAGGCAGTGACACGTGTCTCAGTGTAGGTAGTGACAAGTGTATCAGTGTAGGTAGTGACAAGCGTGTCAGTGTAGGTAGTGACAAGTGTGTTAGTGTAGGTAGTGACAAGTGTCAGTGTAGGTAGTATCAAATGTGTCAGTGTAGGTAGTATCAAATGTGTCAGTGTAGGTAGTGACATGTGTGTCAGTGTAGGTAGTGAAATGTTTGTGTCAGTGTAGGTAGTGACACGTGTATCAGTGTAGGAAGCGAAAAGTGTTTGTGTCAGTGTAGGTAGTGACAAGTGTGTCAGTGTAGGTAGTGACACGTGTTTGTATCAGTGCAGGAAGTGAAAAGTGTTTGTGTCAGTGTAGGTAGTGACAAGTGTGTCAGTGTAGGTAGTGACAAGTGTTTGTATAAGTGTTAGTAGCGACAAGTTTGTCAGTGTAGATAGTGACAAGTGTTTCTTTCAGTGTAGGAAGTAACAAGTGTTTGTGTCAGTGTAGGTAGTGACAAGTGTGTTAGTGTAGGTAGTGACAAGTGTGTTAGTGTAGGTAGTGACAAGTATGTCGATGTAGGTAGTGACAAAGTGTGTCACTGTAGGTAGTGACAAGTGCTTGTATCAGTGTAGGAAGTGACAAGTGTTTGTGTTAGTGTAGGTAGTGACAAGTGTCAGTGTAGGTAGTATCAAGTGTGTCAGTGTAGGTAGTGACAAGTGTGTCAGTGTAGGTAGTGACAAGTGTCTCAGTGTAGGTAGTGACAAGTGTGTCAGTGTAGGCAGTGACAAGTGTGTCAGTGAAGGTAGTGACGTGTTTGTGTCAGTGTAGGTAGTGACAAGTGTGTCAGTGTAGGTAGTCACAAGTGTGTCAGTGTAGGTAGTCACAAGTGTGTTAGTGTAGGTAGTGACAAGTGTCAGTGTAGGTAGCATCAAATGTGTCAGTGTAGACAGTGACAAGTGTGTTAGTGTAGATAGTGACAAGTGTCAGTGCAGGTAGTATAAATGTGTCAGTGTAGGCAGTGACAAGTGTGTCAGTGAAGGCAGTGACAAGTGTTTGTGTCAGTGTAGGTAGTGACAAGTGTTTGTGTCAGTGTAGGTAGTGACAAGTGTGTGTCAGTGTAGGTAGTGACAAGTGTTTGTGTCGGTGTAGGAAGTGACAAGTGTATCAGTATAGGTAGTGACAAGTGTGTCAGTATAGGTAGTGACAAGTGTGTCAGTGTAAGAAGTGACAAGCGTGTCAGTGTAGGTAGTGACAAGTGTGTCAGTGTAGGTAGTGACAAGTTTGTCAGTGTAGGTAGTGGCAAGTGAACCAGTGTAGGAAGTGACAAGTGTTTGAGTCAGTGTAGGAAGTGACAAGTGTGTCAGTGTAGGAAGTGACTAGTGAGTTAGTGTAGGTAGTGACAAGTGTGTCAGTAAAGGTAGTGACAAGTGTGTTAGTGTAGGTAGTGACAAGTGTGTCAGTAAAGGTAGTGACAAGTGTGTTAGTGTAGGTAGTGACAAGTGTGTCAGTAAAGGTAGTGACAAGTGTGTTAGTGTAGGTAGTGACAAGTGTGTCAGAAAGGTAGTGACAAGTGTGTCAGTAAAGGTAGTGACAAGTGTGTTAGTGTAGGTAGTGACAAGTGTGTTAGTGTAGGTAGTGACAAGTGTGTTAGTGTAGGTAGTGACAAGTGTGTTAGTGTAGGTAGTGACAAGTGTGTCAGTAAAGGTAGTGACAAGTGTGTTTGTGTAGGTAGTGACAAGTATGTCAGTGTAGGTAGTATCAAGTGTGTCAGTGTAGGTAGTGAAAAGTGTGTTAGTGTAGGTAGTGACAAGTGTGTCAGTGAAGGTAGTGACAAGTGTTTGTGTCAGTGTAGGTAGTGACAAGCGTTTGTGTCTGTGTAGGAAGTGACAAGTGTGTCAGTGTAGGTATTGACAAGTGTTTGTACCGGTGTAGGAAGTGAAAAGTGTATCAGTATAGGTAGTGACAAGTGTGTCGGTGTAGGTAGTGACAAGTGTGTTAGTGTAGGCAGTGACAAGTGTGTCAGTGTAGTGACAAGTGTCAGTGTAGGAAGTGACAAGTGTGTCAGTGTAGTTAGTGACAAGTGTGCCAGTGTAAGAAGTGACAAGCGTGTCAGTGTAAGAGGTGACAAGTGTGTCAGTGAAGGTAGTGACAAGTGTTTGTGTCAGTGTAAGTAGTGACAAGTGTGTCAGTGTAGGTAGTGACAAGTGTGTCAGTGAAGGTAGTGACAAGTGTTTGTGTCAGTGTAGGTAGTGACAAGAATGTCAGTGTAGGTAGTGACAAGTGTGTTAGTGTAGGTAGTGACAAGTGTCAGTGTAGGTAGTATGAAATGTGTCAGTGTAGGTAGTGACAAGTGTGTTAGTGTAGGTAGTGACAAGTGTCAGTGTAGGTAGTATCAAATGTGTCAGTGTAGGTAGTGACATGTGTGTCAGTGTAGGTAGTGACAAGTGTTTGTGTCAGTGTAGGTAGTGACAAGTGTGTGTCAGTGTAGGTAGTGACAAGTGTTTGTGTCGGTGTAGGAAGTGACAAGTCTGTCAGTGTAAGTAGTGACGAGTGTTTGTACCAGTGTAGGAAGTGACAGGTGTATCAGTATAGCTAGTGACAAGTGTGTCAGTATAGGTAGTGACAAGTGTGTCAGTGTAGTGACAAGTGTCATTGTAGGAAGTGACAAGTGTCAGTGTAGTTAGTGACAAGTGTGTCAGTGTAAGAAGTGACAAGCCTGTCAGTGTAGGTAGTGACAAGTTTGTCAGTGTAGGTAGTAGAAAGTGAACCAGTGTATGAAGTGACAAGTGTTTGAGTCAGTGTAGGAAGTGACAAGTGTGTCAGTGCAGGAAGTGACTAGTGAGTTAGTGTAGGAAGTGACAAGCGTGTCAGTGTAGTTAATATCAAGTGTGTCAGTGTAGTTAATATCAAGTGTGTCAGTGTAGGTAGTGACAAGTGCGTCAGTGTAGGTAGTGACAAGTGTGTCAGTAAAGGTAGTGACAAGTGTGTTTGTGTAGGTAGTGACAAGTGTGTCAGTGTAGGTAGTATCAAGTGTGTCAGTGTAGGTAGTGAAAAGTGTGTCAGTGAAGGTAGTGACAAGTGTTTGTGTCAGTGTAGGTAGTGACAAGCGTTTGTGTCTGTGTAGGAAGTGACAAGTGTGTCAGTGTAGGTAGTGACAAGTGTTTGTACCGATGTAAGAAGTGAAAAGTGTATCAGTATAGGTAGTGACAAGTGTGTCGGTGTAGGTAGTGACAAGTGTGTCAGTGTAGTGACAAGTGTCATTGTAGGAAGTGACAAGTGTCAATGTAGGAAGTGACAAGTGTGTCAGTGTAGTTAGTGACAAGTGTGCCAGTGTAAGAAGTGACAAGCGTGTCAGTGTAAGAGGTGACAAGCGTGTCAGTGTAGGAAGTGACAAGCGTGTCAGTGTAGGTAGTGACAAGTGTGTCAGTGTAGGTAGTGACAAGTGTGTCAGTGTATGTAGTGACAAGTTTGTCAGTGTATGTAGTGACAAGTTTGTCAGTGTAGGTAGTGACAAGTGTGCCAGTGTAGGAAGTGACAAGTGTTTGAGTCAGTGTAGGAAGTGACAAGTGTCAGTGTAGGAAGTGACAAGTGTTAGTGTAGGCAGTGACAAGTGTGTCAGTGTAGTGACAAGTGTCATTGTAGGAAGTGACAAATGTCACTGTAGGAAGTGACAAGCGTGTCAGTGTAGGTAGTGACAAGTGTGTCAGTGTAGGTAGTGACAAGTGTGCCAGTGTAGGAAGTGACTAGTGAGTGTAGAAAGTGACAAGTGTGTCAGTATAGGAAGTGACAAATCTTTCTATCAGTGTAGGAAGTGACAAGTATGTCAGTGTAGGAAGTGACAAGTGTGTCAGTGCAGGAAGTGACTAGTGAGTGTAGGAAGTGACAAGCGTGTCAGTGTAGGTAGTAACAAGCGTGTCAGTGTAGGAAGTGACAAGTGTCAGTGTAGGAAGTGACAAGTGTGTCAGTGTAAGAAGTGACAAGTGTGTCAGTGTAGGTAGTTACAAGCGTGTCTGTGTAGGAAGTGACAAGTGTGTCAGTGTAGGAAGTGACAAGTGTGTTAGTGTAAGGAGTGACTAGTGTGTTAGTGTAGGAAGTGATAAGTGTTTTGTCAGTGTAGGTAGTAACCACTGTTGGTGTTTTTGTAGTGACAAGTGCTTGTGTCAGTTTGGGTGGTAATAGATTTGTATGTTAGTGTAGGTATTGATGATGTGTGTGTGTGTGTGTGTGTGTGTGTGTGTGTGTGTGTGTGTGTGTGTGTGTGTGTGTGTGTGTGTGTGTGTGTGTGTGTGTGTGTGTGTGTGTGTCAGATGGTAAGAGCTGTTATCTTACCTCAGTATATGTCAAAGACAACATTAAGTTATATTACCCCCTCTTCCCCAAGATGCCACTCACAAAAGTTGACTAACACCCAGGTACTTATTTACTAATAGTACTTGAAGAGGAGCAACAAGTTTAAGGAAACATGCCTAACATCTTCACTCTCGTCTACATCTATATTGCTCCCCTCGTCTATCTTCATACAAATTGATAAATATTAAACCGCACACACATGTCTGAGCGCATGCACATGCATTCTCATAAACACGCACATATGCATATACATACTCACACATCCTAGTCTACCCTGCCACGGAGACGCTTGAAGAACTCGAGGTTTCACCAGGTTAGTCCCTGAATTGTGGGGGGAAGCCAGGGGTACAAGGTTCAAAGATAATGACAAGTACTGACATAGTACACACACTCTTAGATATAAACCAACCACAAAAATTCTACACACACAGGAATACACGGGAATATTTTAAAGTTCACATGCTGGTTATCTGTTGAGAATTATCCACTTCTCTCTAGATTAAATACTATTGTGCACTGTCTGGTAAAAAAATATGCACAAAGTTAATTCACTGTGATGACTTGGACAACTATGAATGAATGAATGAACTAACGAACACGAGAGCGAGAGGGAGAGAAAATTATTCCAAATATTAATTCAGAAGAGAATAGTATTAAATTTATGAGGTTAGGAATCAGATTCACCAGTCGAAAACAGAGGCTCAACCCATCATGGTATCGTGTGCAACTCTTGGGTATCTTTATTGAGGAAACGTTTCGCCACACAGTGGCTTCATCAGTCCATACGTAGGAGAAACTTGAAGAACAGGAGGAGAATGAGGTAATCAGTCCCTCAACCTTGAGTCGATGTGTTCAGTCCATCAATCTTGAATAGAATACGGCATATCAGCGGAGAAGCAGCTTATAAACCGTATGGCAGGAGAGGTGCAGCAGTCATAGGTGTTGTCACATTTGTTCAATGTGGAAGTAGGTCGTGCCCAAGAATTAGGCAAGCGAAGAATTCCTAAGTATTCTAAGCTATTCCGCTCATATGCCGTATTCTATTCAAGATTGATGGACTGAACACATCGACTCAAGGTTGAGGGACTGATTACCTCATTCTCCTCCTGTTCTTCAAGTTTCTCCTACGTATGGACTGATGAAGCCACAGTGTGGCGGCTGTGACAAGATTTACGTAGGTGAAACAGCCAGAAACCTCGACACCCGCCTCAATGAACACATTTACGCATGTAGGAACGATAACCTGAACAACGCCTGTGTACAACACCGAAATTCCTCCAGTCATCTCATGAAATTCAGAGACGCCCAATTAGTGATCAAAGAAACTAATTTCCGCAGACGCAAGTGCCTCGAATCAGCACTGATCGCTGTTTCGAATACAATTAAACAAAACAACGGCAGCTTCACCATCTCCGAAGTCTTAGCAAGAATCCTCCTGAAAACAGTAAACCCTGCCATCACATAGTCTCTCCTGTTATACTACACAAAGCACAGAGAGTGAACACTGAAACAAGCTGCCTCATTCCAGTTTATAAATATTTGTCCAACCTATTTTCATGTTACCCAAGTAATAGCTTTTATATCCTTTTACTCATGTACGAATTAATTGCTTTCCATATTGTATTACTTTTGTCACTACCACTACTACTACTACCACTAGTGAACATCGAAATGGTACCTCACTAGTATTCACCTCACTCTGAGCCTTTATATACCCTCTGTGTCCATGTATTGTTTGTAATGGCTTGATAAAGCTCCTGGAGAGCGAAACGTTGCCACAATAAATGTCACATTAGTTGCACTTGTGTCCTTTTACTTTACATATTGTCGGTAATTCTACCAACTTTATTACAATAAAGATACCCAAGAGTTGCACATGTGTCTAATTTATCAACATGTCGGTTCTCTGAACCATTCATCTACAAACCTGTTAGACACTGCAACTTCTTGGGATCTTAATACTTGGGAATTCTTCGCTTGCCTAATTCTTGGGCACGACCTACTTCCACATTGAACAAATGTGACACCGCCTATGACTGCTGCACCTCTCCTACCAACGGTTTATAAGCTCCTTCTCCGCACGTATGCCGTATTCTATTCAAGATTGATGGACTGACCACATCGACTCAAGGTTGAGGGACTCATTACCTCATTCTACTCCTGTTCTTCAAGATTCTCCTTTGTATGGACTGATGAAGCCACTGTGTGGCGAAACGTTTCCTCAATAAAGATATCCAAGAGTTGCACATGTGTCTAATTTATCAACATGTTGGTTCTCTGAACCATTCATCTACAAATATCAAGAAGTGTAAGCAACAGAAGTCCAGAGGTCATACTGCAGCTTTATACATCATTAGTAAGGCCTCACCTAGATTATGCAGCTCAGTTCTGGTCTCCATATTACAGAATGGTTTGGAAATAGGGTAGTTGATGAGTGGAACAGTCTACCTAGTTGGGTTGTGATGAATGGTTTGAAAAACCGACAAGTTGAAGATTGAGACACTTATGCAACATATGGTAATCTTTATTCAGAAAACGTTTCGCCACACAGTGGCTTCATCAGTCAGATACGAAGTAGAAAGGCGTAAGGAGAGGAGGAGTTTGAGGTAATCAGTTCCTCAGCCTGGAGTCGACTCCAGGCTGAGAGACTGATTACCTCAAACTCCTCCTCTCCTTACGGCTTTCTACTTTGTATCTGACTGATGAAGCCACTGTGTGGCGAAACGTTTCCTGAATAAAGATTACCATATGTTGCATAAGTGTCTCAATCTTCACCTAGTTGGGTTATTGAGGCTGGGACTTTGGGTAGTTTCAAATTTAGGTTGGATAAGTACATGAGTGGGAGGGGTTGGATTTGAGTGGGACTTTCACATCAGAGCTTATTTCTTGGGTGGCATTGAAAATTGGGTTGGGCAAATGTTTTGTTAGTGGGATGAATTGTAAAGGACATGCCTAGTATGGGCCAACAGGCCTCCTGCAGTGTTCCTCCTTTCTTATGTTATGTTCTAAAATAACTTTTGGACTTCTGTTACTTATACTTCTTGAGATAAATCCAATGCAGCATATGGAAATCTTTATTCAGGAAACGTTTCGCCACACAGTGGCTTCATCAGTCCAATACAAAGAGGAAGGCGTAAGGAGAGGAGGAGAATGAGGTAATCAGTCCCTCAACCTTATTCTCCTCCTCTCCTTACGCCTTCCTCTTTGTATTGGACTGATGAAGCCACTGTGTGGCGAAACGTTTCCTGAATAAAGATTCCCATATGCTGCATAAGTGTCTCAATCTTCAACTTGTCGGTTTTTCACACCATTCATCACACAGATAAATCCAAGTAATCTGTTGGCCTTGTTGCGCACACTAAGGCACTGCTGTCTTGGCTTTAGATTTCTGCTTACCATGACTCCCAAGTCTTCTTCACATTCTGTATGATCAAGCTCTACTTCACCTAGATTATAGCTTCGAGGGTTATTTTCATTACCAAGGGCAAGTACCTTACACTTATCCACATTGAACTTCATCTGCCATTTTTCAGACCAAGACATTAATTTGTCCAAATCGTCCTGGAGTTCATTGATATCCTCCTCAGAGTGAATTATACGGCCTATCTTTGTATCATCAGCAAACTTACTCATGTCACTAGTAATCCCTTCATCAAGGTCATTAATGTAAATTATGAACAAGAGAGGGCCTAAAACTGATCCTTGTGGAACGCCACTAGTGACTAATCCCCATTCAGATTTCACTCCATTAATGTTAACTCTCTGCTTTCTATTGGTAAGCCATACAGTTCACTTCAACCCCTACACTAGGTATTAAAGTATTCTAGACTGATGGTAAACAGGTTACATGCAGCTTTAAATGATCCTCGTGTAGCAGATAAAATATAAACCCCATTAACCAACCATCCTTAATGACCCTCGTGTAGTAGACAGATTTTAAACCCCATTAACCAACCAGTAGGTACACAAGCATATAATTTACGTTGTAAATGGCGACTCACATATTAAAAAAAAATATTTACATTCTATAAACAAGTGCTCATCACAGTGCTAAAAATAGGAGAGAAAAAATATTCCCGTACAAAATACGATACGAATTCGTGGTGGGGGAATTTCCCGTCGTGTGCATACTAACCAAGATAAAAATAACTTGAACAAATAAAATTCGTAGATTTGTAGAAATGACATTCAAACGAAAACAATTAAAACAAGGAAAATGAAATACATAAATATGCAGTGGAGCGGACTTTAAACAAGTTGGGAGGGGGAGGAAGGAGGGGGTAGGGTGAGGTGATGGAAGAGGGGGAAAAAGGGGTTATAGGTGTGTCAGATAGGCAAGAGAGGGAAGGGAAGGGGAGTTTTGGGCGAGTCGGAAACGTGATTCTAGACAGGTGGTTACTCATGTGCTGCTAGACAGGTGATGGAGGTTACTCATGTGCTGCTAGACAGGTGATGGAGGTTACTCATGTGCTGCTAGACAGGTGATGGAGGTTACTCATGTGCTGCTAGACAGGTGATGGAGGTTACTCATGTGCTGCTAGACAGGTGATGGAGGTTACTCATGTGCTGCTAGACAGGTGATGGAGGTTACTCATGTGCTGCTAGACAGAAGCAAGGAAAGGCTTGAGAGAGAAGGGAAGACTTCAGAAAGAAGCATAGGGAGGCTTCAGAGAGAAGTGAAGGGTTCAGTGAGAAGAGGAGGCTTCAGAGAGAAAGAGAGGCTTCAGAGAGAACTTCGAAGAGAAGGCAAGGCTCTAGAAATGGAAATTCTTGAGAGAGAAAAGGGAGCATAACTCCCTAGGGAATGTTAGAGTGAGAAGAACAAGAGTCCAAGGGAGAAAGCTATTATTAGGAGGGCTACAGAGGGAGAGTTTTTAGGTACGGAGAGTTTAGGAAGAGAGAATTTAGTCAGGAAGAGTTTAGTCATTTGAGAGAGAATTTAGAGATGAAAAACTTGTCAAGTTTGCGAAAGTAGGAAAGAGAAAATGAGATAGATGATTGTGTGTGTGCCGACGTTGCTCCACGTTGCTCCATGGGCAGTTGTCGCAGAGAGATTAGCTTTCTGGAAAGCCAAATTCTTTGTTATAGGTCGGGAGCCCTGCCACAAACTTCCTCGACGCTACTTAGTTATACGTGAGCTTTAAATATTTCTCTTTTGAGAGCTATGTATACAAGCAGTCATTTGGCATGGCCATGGGCTCAGCACTGAGTGCAGTCATGGCCAACTTATGTATGGAACACTTGAGATGTTGGAGGTGCACATCCTCAGGGAGGCAACATGGCTATATCGATGACATCCTGGTCATTGCTCCAAGATGCATCAACATCTTCAATCTTCTTTATTAAAATTTACCATTGAAGGAAATGACGGACAGATGCCTGTTCTGGACGTCATGATCTGCAAGAATGAAAATTTCAAGGTGTACCGCAAACCCACTAACAAAAATGATTCACTGCACTTCCTATCTTATCACAATAGAAGAAATTTTTTTACTATTATTGATTTCTTTTTAAGGTCACACATAATATATGCATTACTCACTGTTCTAGAAAACTACCATCATATTAATAAAACCTTTAAACTTTGCTATCCACAACACCTATTACTGAGGACAGGAAAAGAGCGGAGAAGGTAATACACAATGCCGGACAAGATTCCAACCTCAGCAGATACATACTACTTACTACCTGCTAGCAACATAAAAAATAACCTGTCACAGATTTGATACAGCCCACTGCGTGGGCGAAACGTTGTCAGTAAAGGATCATATTACTTCTTTATTCATCGTGTACGTATTTTATACCATTTCTGTTCACAAGCAATAACTTCTCTAAATTCTTAAAGCCAAAATAATGGTTGCCACAATAGCCTCCAACATGATAAAAGATTTATTAAAAAAAAAAGCATTCAATAATACCACTGCCGGCGTCTATATACCATTTGGAAACAGAGACAAGGTTTACGTTGGTGAAACTCTAGGGACTTGACCACGAGGATCAGCGAAGACAGAACTGTCTGTTAGAGGGATGACACGAACGCTTATATTATTCCGCACAACACAAAGAACCTTACTATGAACCTCCCCAGCGCCGAACTAGTTACCAAGGAAGCAAACAAAACCGACTTGGCTTATAATCTGCTCTGATCGCCATGGTAAGCATTTTCATTCAGAAATCAGGTTCTGTCCTCATTTCGGAAGCACTGACCAAACTTTTTCTCGCTGGATATGACAGTGAAATTACATTAACTATTTGGAGAAGTACTAAATTGGCCTACTGACTCACCTAATTTTTAAACTTCGAAGTTTGCACCTGGTTGAACACATTGCTTAAGGTGACATCACTCACACATCTCTACACCTCACACCAATATATATGTATATGTCCTCTTTCTACCCATCTGATGAAGTCCCTGGCAGACGTAACGTCTTCTCAATAAAATGTTATAAAAAGCATACTATGTCTTGTTAACAAACCTGTCAATATAAATACCACTGATATACATCTACTAAATAAGACCACTGAGTAAATGCCACAAGTGGATGGATGCTGTGGGTGATAATGTGATCCACTAGTGTGAGAATGAGATGGGGAGGCGAGGCTGCCCAGTGATAAACACCTCAATATATTACCTCCACTTCTGGATCCTACACACTCCTGATTACCTGAGCCTCGTCTACAACTCCTGCATCCGTGTTTGTTTCATTTACAGAACGTATAACTCAGAATGTGTGTGTTTACTGAGATGTGTTTTGTGGGGGAAGGTGAAGGGTCGAGCTTCAACTCCTGGCCCCCTCTTCTTAATAATCCACGAGTGATAATGCTTCTAATGTTGTTAGGTTGAAAATAAACAACACACACACACACACAATATATATATATATATATATATATATATATATATATATATATATATATATATATATATATATATATATATATATATATATATATGTCGTGCCGAATATGTAAAACTGGTCAATTAGCAAGAACTCATTTAAAATTAAGTCCTTTCTAAAATTTTCTTTCATACGTTTAAAGATATATTTTTTTCATTAATGTTGATGTAAAAAAATTTAATTTTGCACCAAAAGGAACTTAGAAAACTTACCTAACCTTATTATAACAAGCGCAATTTATTTTAGCCTAACCCAACTAAATATAATTTAGATTTGTTTACAATAATTTAATACTAAACAAACACAGTGAAATATATTTTTTTTCATTAGATTCAGAATGATTTTGGCGAAATTATTGCATACACAAATTTTCACTTGTCCTATATGGCAAGATGAGCGTTGCTATTAAAGCCAAGATCGCAAGTTCTGCCTATTAGGCACGACACACACACACACATATTATATATATATATATATATATATATATATATATATATATATATATATATATATATATATATATATATATATAAAATGTCGTGCCGAACAGGTAAAACTTACGATTCTGGCTGAAATAGCAACGCTCTTCTTGCCGAATAAGGCAAGCGAAAATTTGTGTATGCAGTAATTTAGCAAAAATCATTCTGAATATAATAAAAAACAAATATTTCCTTGTGTTTGTTTATATTAAATTATTGTAAACTTATCTAAAATATATTTAGTTGGATTAGGCAAAATTAAATTGCGCTTGTTGTAATAAAGTTAGGTAAGTTTTCTAAGGTTCTTTTGGTACAAAATTATTAATTTTTACATTAACATAAATGACAAAAATATATCTTTAAACGTATAAGAGAAAATTTTAGAAAGGACTTAATTTTAAATGAGTTCTTGTTAACTGACCAGTTTTACCTATTCGGCACGACTTTATATACAAATTATATATATATATATATATATATATATATATATATATATATATATATATATATATATATATATATATATATATATATATACTATGTAACTCCATTTAATATTTTTTTTAACTTCAAATTAATCAATGTTATTCTTTTCATATTTAAATAACAGTACCTATCATCAGTGTTATTATTTTTCACATCAGATTCTACTAGTAATCTCTTGTCAGGACTGATATTCCGAACATCCTGGCCTTCTGTAAACAACATATTTACAGCTCACATTTTTATACACAAACGTATTTAATTTAAAATTATTATTTTTAAATCTACTCTTAATAATACTAGTACACCCTTCCCTCGCTGCAATATTCTCTCAGAGGCAAAATATAGACAGGACAATTTACGGTGTGTGTGGGGGTGTGTGAGTGCATACGAGGGAGCGTGTTTGAACAATTATGCCTATGTCTGACTGTGTGTCCGTGCATACATACTCTGATAATTGGGTATACAAAAATACCTTCCTACGTATGCAAGGTAATTTCGAACCTGACTGTGACCATGGTCATATAAATGAGTGGAAGACTTTTGTATCTCTATCCTGGTTGCGGACTAGCGTGCTAGCATCCTAATACTGCATCTTAATACAGCACCTTAATATTAGATACATTCTAACGAAACAAGTCTCACTACGCAAAACATTCATACTGCAGAATTCACACTACATAACACTTTCACAACACAACACACATACACAAACACTACACGGGGCCAGGAGAAGTAAATTAACCTTGCAGCCACATACACATGAGGACACTCACGAAGCTACACATTCCCGCACAAGGAAGAGCTGGGCTCCCACCACGCAGCTACACAGTCCCATGTGCACACTGTCAACAACAGTCCTAGACAACTGCTGCTTCTCTTCATACTCCCATTGTTTCCACGGAGCTGGCGGCACGGCTCCCACATCACGTGTATGGGGCTGCCAGTGTATACTTACCCGGTTGTAGCTGGAAAGACACAAAATACAAATACTAGGACATTTTATTGGAAACATTTTGGTTCCTGGGCCTTGGTTACTCCAAATTGGTATGTTTGAAGAGCTCGTTGTATACATGGGTCATGTCATAGTTCCTGGCCCTTCCAGTAACTACCGACTAACTTTTCTGATTCCCAGAGACGTAACATACCTACTCTCTTGAAACTGTTCTGGAAAGTAATTTGCTTCACTTACCCCGAGACTAAAAAGCATTTCCTAACGTCCTTGTGATTCATTTGTTCCCTTAGCTGCCATCAATATTCCTTGGTTCCCTCTCCTCCTATCCTTAACAAGCTGCACCTATCCACTTTGCCTAGTTCGCTGAGTATTTTGCATGTCATGGTGATGCTCCTCCCTCCTCACAGTCCTCTTCTCATACAGCACAGTTATCTAACTTTTATTAGCTTGTGCGCTCTACGCACCACATCTCAAACTTTTATAGCACAAAGATTGAATTAACATCTAAAACATACTGACCACATTTTTTGTAGATTTGAAGAGCCAGAATACTCTGGTAATAAGAAAAAATGTATACATTCACAAGTGCACAAGAATAAATTCTAAGCTTGAAGTTAATAAAACATGTGAATTAATTTGTCTTAACACAAAAATACAGTTCAGCGAGACTTTCGGCTGTGAATGTTTACTCATGAGCAATTTGAAGCAGCGACCTCCAACTCTCTGAGCGACCAGAAGCTTACTTAGTGTGAAAATGAGCTGGGCTCAGTATGTATTGTCTTGGATTCATAATACTGTATTTCAGAATTTATCGACATGAAGTTTTTAAGAATTAGTGAAGTATTCATTTACCAAAGAACAAAATTAAATACCATTGTATCCTCAGCATTCTGCTGATGCTTCATTCACCTACAAGGGATGCATAAACTATAGATTGGACAACACTGTCAAACAGGAGTTTCATTACAAAGTCTAATGTCACTTCTCGTAATACATCATCTTCAGGACCTGTAAGTACCTCGTTGCCAACCTTTGGATCTTCTCGAGTTTCTGCACATAACTAGGTACAGACTGTATGTTCTAAACTATTCTTTTTTAAAGTTTATACAGTCATTTCTTAGGTTAGTTACTACAGCATTCTCAAAAAAAGAACGCCATAATTATGTATATGTCGTGCTGAATAAGTAAAACTTGTGACTTTACTTCTATTCGGCAAGAAGTGCGTTGCTATTTAAGCATCGCACTTCTTGCCGAATAGCGCAAGCGAGAATTTGTGTATGCAATAATTTCGCAAAAATCATTCTGAACCTAACGAGAAAAAATATATTTCATTGTGTTTGTTTATTATTAAATTACTGTAAACTTATATAAAATATATTTAGTTGGATTACGCTAAATTAAATCGTGTTTGTTATAATAAGGTTAGGTAAGTTTCCTAAGGTGCTTTTGGTATAAAATCATTAATTTTTATATTAACATAAATGAAAAAAATATACATCTTTAAATGTATAAGAGAAAATTTTAGAAAGGGCTTAATTTTAAATGAGTTCTTGATAATTGACCAGTTTTACCTATTCGGCACGACATATACATATATTTGTAGTGTAAAGCACCCTTCTGGCAAGACAGTGATGGAGTGAATGATGGTGGAAGTTTTTCTTTTTCGGGCCACCCTGCCTTGGTGAGAATCGGCCAGTGTGATAATAAAATAATATATGTTGTTAGGTAAGACACATATGCAACAGTTAGGTATCTTTATTTCGAAACGTTTCGCCTACACAGTAGGCTTCTTCAGTCGAGTACAGAAAACTTGATAGAAGCAGAAGAGACTTGAAGACGATGTAATCAGTCCATCACCCTTAAAATTTTGAGGTGGTCAGTCCCTCAGTCTGGAGAAGAGCATTGTTCCAAAGTCTGAAACAATATGGAGTTGAAGTGACAGGATGGAGCCTTGTATAGCGCCATGAGGTGAGACGTAGGTCACTAGTAGAACGCAGAAGTTGGGAGGTCAGGTCCCTCTCAAATCCAGCCGTTCTCACTAGAAGAGGTTGTCGAAGTAGATTTCAGGTCTGTACCAAGATACCCTTGTGTTGCAGTGTCTGACAGATTGAACATTAAAGTTCATTAATGTTCAATCTGTCAGACACTGCAACACAAGGGTATCTTGGTACAGACCTGAAATCTACTTCGACAACCTCTTCTAGTGAGAACGGCTGGATTTGAGAGGGACCTGACCTCCCAACTTCTGCGTTCTACTAGTGACCTACGTCTCACCTCATGGCGCTATACAAGGCTCCATCCTGTCACTTCAACTCCATATTGTTTCAGACTTTGGAACAATGCTCTTCTCCAGACTGAGGGACTGACCACCTCAAAATTTTAAGGGTGATGGACTGATTACATCGTCTTCAAGTCTCTTCTGCTTCTATCAAGTTTTCTGTACTCGACTGAAGAAGCCTACTGTGTAGGCGAAACGTTTCGAAATAAAGATACCTAACTGTTGCATATGTGTCTTACCTAACAACCTGTTGGTATTTTATACCACTTTAATGTTCAAAATAATATATATATATATATATATATATATATATATATATATATATATATATATATATATATATATATATTTATATATATAAAATCTTGTAGGAGTGAGGAAGAGCCAGTTGTGAGTGTGGGGGAAGTTCGTGAGGCAGTAGGTAA
>NC_091350.1:17948857-18011357 GCF_038502225.1 Cherax quadricarinatus | reverse complement strand
TTGCTTCACCACTCTCTTAACCTCTCTCTTTTTCTCCATACACTCTTCCCTCCTTGCATCACTTCTACTTTGTAAAAACTTCTCATATGCTAACTTTTTCTCCCTTACTACTCTCTTTACATATATATATATATATATATATATATATATATATATATATATATATATATATATATATATATAGATATATGTATATATATATAATCTCTTTCATATAATTTTATATGGCTGATAATTTTGTTAATAGCTATAACGATTTTTTTTAAATTTATACTCTTATTTGACTTACATATTTAGCTTATGTACGTAGGTAGGATGTAACAGTTTTACTTATGGACATGTTCCCTTGCACCTGATGCTCCTCTTCACCTAGCAGTAAGTAGGTACCTCGGTATCGTATCGTATGTGATTCGCCGGTGAAGTCCCTGCCTGGGTCTTGTTCATGTGGTGACCCGGCGAACCTTGATGTTAGGTGACTAGTGTGGGCTGTATCCTGGGGAAGAGGATTAAAGAATCCTAACTGAAGCAAGAGACAGTCCTTGATGACATCCTGACTTTATTGGCTTAACCTGGGTTACTAACCCTCCGGATTAATAATCCGAATAAAATCTTCCAATAACATGGCCGGCCGGTTTACTGCTGGAGCTTCCTCCTTGCATGTTCAAGACAGTAATTTCCCCTCCCAGGTTCTATTTCAGGGGTTCTTAACCGGGGGTATTAATACCCCTTGGGGGTATGGGAACCAAATAATGAGAATGTGGGATCAGATCTCCGAACAATTTTAAATAAGGTAACATTACAATAAAATATCACCTGTTCTGTTGCTAGCTATCCATATGCAAAGCAAAACCAAATTATTGACATCTTTTGAAGTTCTACTGGTACCTAATAGCACTGGTGATGATTTCCACAGTCTGGTGAGGAGGTACATGGACATATTGGACAGTCCATTGGGGGTTTGTTATTGTATAGAGGGTAAGTACCCCTGCTGTATTCCGTGTCCTGTCTTCTCAACCAACGCGTATTCTCATTACTTTCCACTTATCAGCATTGAAGTGTAGTAGCCACTTGCTTGGTCACGTCCGCAGCCTTGTTCCTGTCATCTAAGAGGCTCTCCCTGTCCTCTTCACTTATCTTTCTCATTAGTTTCACATCATCAGCAAACAGAGAGACGCACGATTCAATTTCCTCCGACAGGTTATTTGTGTGTATGTGTGTGTGTGTGTGTGTGTGTAATTATTGTTAACTTACTTATCTGAGTTTGTGTGTTGTGCTGTGGCTCGTGGGCCCGACTTTTAACTCTTCCCTGCCGCGACTTAGCTTCACCGTCTTCATGCCAGAATACTCAACATATACACGTCGCTGTGACAAAAATCACCCATTACACTGCACCTGTGGACCTGTCTCCACCCTGTCAGTATTTTGTACCGTTCCTCTCCCTCCTCTTGAAGGTCATTCCAGATATCAACATATCAACTCTCGAAATTAATGAAATTAGGTACCGCTTCCCCTCTCTCCTTCCCCTACTGCTGTTATTTTTCACATTTATCTATTAGTGGTTATTTATTTCCTCTTTTACCCAAGGTGACTCTCTGTACACCCTGTCAGATCCTGATGTTTGCAACCATTATTTCAGTTCATCAATAACGTATTCAGAATATTTTTCTGGCAGTTATTTGCTTTGTGTACACACTGTAATTATCATGTGTGTAAAAATTATTCATCGCTGTATATTTATTATGAAACAATGTTCATCTTCGTTCATTTTTCATGAGGTGCCATTTATCTACGCTAAAGTTCAAGTCAATATAAAGCTACCAAACCACAGTACGGGTGGGGATTTAACTCGCGGCAAGTGAGTCGTAAAACTCCAGGTTATCGCGTAAGTTATATTTTACAAATTTATCAAAACTTTCTTGAGTTTTTTTTTTTTTGCAGTCATTATGAGTTTGAACTTTGTCTAAGACTGCTGCATCGTCTGGAAGACATTATCATAAGAACTGACGTCTGGTCACAAGAAACCCGCACTTAAAAATCATACGACCACGCTTGGCTCCGTCCTGGACCACTGTCAAGTCACAACTTGGGAAATGGTTCCAGCCAAGTGTGTTGTGACTTTCAGTTCTTTACCCCTGAAAATCACTTATACAAACTTGTGTATTACCCGTACGTGTGGGTACTGTCCACACGTACGGGTAATACACAAGTTTGGCCTACTCAAAGCTTCATCTTCTTTAAGTGTCCGCCTAGGAACCAATGTGAACTGTCATGCGGAACTGTAAACCAGAAAATGTGTTTCCATATACTACACAGAATTATGTGCATGAATTTCTATCAATTTTTTGCATGTGTAAGAGCAATGTAACATATGTTAATGCATATATATAATTTGTGTGTGTGTGTGTGTGTGTGTGTACTCACCTAATTGTGGTTGCAGGGGTCAAGTCTCAGCTCCTGGCCCCGCCTCTTCACTAATCGCTACTGGGTCCTCTCCCTCTCTGCTTCCTGAGCTTTGTCATACCTCTTCTTAAAACTATGTATGGTTCCTGCCTCCACTACTTCACTTGCTAGGCTATTCCACTTCCTGACGACTCTATAACTGAAGAAATACTTCCTAACGTCCCTGTGACTCGTCTGAGTCTTCAGCTTCCAATTGTGACCCCTTGTTTCTGTGTCCCCTCTCTGGAACATCCTATCTCTGTCCACCTTGTCTATTCCCCGCAGTATCTTGTATGCCGTTATCATGTCTCCCCTGACCCTTCTGTCCTCCAGTGTCGTCAGTCCGATTTCCCTCAACCTGTCCTCGTACGACATTCCCCTGAGCTCTGGGACTAGCCTTGTTGCAAACCTTTGTACTTTCTCTAACTTCTTGACGTGCTTGACCAGGTGTGGGTTCCAGACTGGTGCTGCATACTCCAGTATGGGCCTAACATACACAGTGTACAGTGTCTTGAACGATTCCTTGTTAAGGTATCGGAACGCTATTCTCAGGTTTGCCAGGCGCCCGTATGCTGCAGCAGTTATTTGGTTGATGTGTGCCTCCGGTGACGTGCTCGGTGTTATGGTCACCCCAAGGTCTTTCTCCCTGAGTGAGGTTTGTAGTCTTTGTCCACCTAGCCTATACTCTGGCTGCGGGCTTCTTTGCCCCTCCCCAATCTTCATAACTTTGCATTTGGCAGGATTGAATTCGAGAAGCCAGTTTCTGGACCACATGTCCAGCCTGTCCAGCTCTCTTTGCAGTCCTGCCTCATCCTCATCCGATTTAATTCTTCTCATCAACTTCACATCATCTGCGAATAGGGACACTTCAGAGTCTATTCCTTCCATCATGTCGTTCGCATATATCAAAAATAGCACTGGTCCTAGAACTGACCCCTGTGGGACCCCGCTCGTCACAGGAGGCCACTGTGATACCTCTTCACGTACCATGACTCGTTGTTGCCTCCTTGTCAGGTATTCCCTGATCCATTGCAGTGCCCACCCTGTTATATGCGCCTGATCCTCCAGCTTCTGCACTAATCTCTTGTGGGGAACTGTGTCTAAGGCCTTCCTGCAGTCTAAGAAAATGCAATCAACCCACCCCACTCTCTCGTGTCTTACTTCTGTTACCTTGTCATAAAACTCCACGAGGTTTGTGACACAGGATTTGCCTTCCATGAACCCATGCTGGTTTTCATTTATAATCTTGTTCCGTTCCAGGTATTCCATCACTCTCCTCCTTATAATCTTCTCCATGACTTTGCACACAATACATGTCAGAGACACAGGTCTGTAGTTTAGTGCCTCATTTCTGTTTCCTTTCTTAAATATGGGGACTACATTTGCTGTCTTCCATTTCTCAGGTAGTTGCCCAGTTTCAAGAGATGTGTTGAAGATTGTGGTTAGGGGCACGCACAGCATCTCTGCTCCTTCTCTAAGGACCCATGGGGAGATGTCCGGTTCCATCACCTTTGAGGTATCAAGGTCACTTAGCAGCTTCTGCACCTCCTCCTCGGTTGTTCGTATGTCATCCAGCACTTGTTGGTATATTCCCTCTTGATGTTCCCTTCTGTGCTGTCTTCCCACAGCCCTTCCTGTCTCTACTGTAAAAACTTCCTTAAATCTCCTGTTTAGCTCCTCACATACCTCCTGATCATTTCTTATGAGTTATCCACCTTCTGTCCTCAATCTGATCACCTGGTCTTTGACTGTTGTTTTCCTCCTGATGTGGCTATACAACAGTTTTGGGTCAGTCTTGATTTTCGATGCTATGTCATTTTCGTACTGTCGCTGGGCCTCCCTCCTTACCTGTGCATACTCGTTCCTGGCTCTGCAACTGATCTCCCTATTTTCGTGTGTTCTCTGCCTTCTGTACTTTTTCCATTCTCTATTGCACTTTGTTTTTGCCTCCTTACACCGTCGGGTAAACCAGGGGCTTGTTCTGGTCTTCCTATTGTTTCTGTTGCCCTTGGGAATAAACCTTTCCACTGCCTCCTTGCATTTTGTTGTTACATATTCCATCATTTCGTTTACTGGCTTTCCTGCCAGTTCTCTGTCCCATGGAACCTCCTGCAGTAAGTTCCTCAACCCTATGTAGTCCCCTCTTTTATAGTCAGGCTTTTCCCATTCAACTCCTGTTACTCTCTCCACTTGCAACTCTACTATGTATTCAAAGCACAGAACCACGTGGTCGCTAGCTCCTAGGGGACTCTCATACGTGATGTCCTCAATGTCTGAACTGCCCAGGGTGAACACAAGGTCCAATCTTGCTGGTTCATCCTCCCCTCTCACTCTGGTAGTGTCCTTAACATGTTGGTGCATGAAGTTTTCCAGCACCACGTCCAACATCTTGGCTCTCCATGTTTCGGGACCCCCATGTGGCTCCAGGTTTTCCCAGTCAATCTCCCTGTGGTTGAAATCCCCCATAACCAGGAACTTTGCTCTGCTGGAGTGAGCTCTTCTTGCCACCTCAGCAAGTGTGTCCACCATTGCTCTGTTGCTCTCTTCATATTCCTCTCTTAGCCTCCTGCAGTTCTGTGGTGGATTATACATCACTGCAATGACCACCTTGTGCTCCCCAGACTGAAGTGTACCTACTATGTAGTCTCTTTCTCCCGTCTCGTCTATGCCTCCCATTTTCTCGAATTTCCATCTGTTTTTTACGAGCAGAGGAACCCCTCCCCCCCCCTCTGCCCCTTCTATCTTTCCTCATGATCTGGTATCCTGGTGGGAAGACTGCATCTGTTATTGTCTCTGAGTTTTGTTTCTGTAACTGCTATGATGTCTGGGGACTTCTCATTGATTTTTTCTTGCCATTCCTCATGTTTATTCGTTAATCCATCCGCATTTGTGTACCAAACCTTCAACTTCTGTTCTAATACTGTAACTGTGGTGCGGGGGGTGGGAAGAGAGGGATCGGTGTGTGATGGTTGGTTTGGATTGTTCAGTTGCCTTGGGGGTGTCGTGGCTGGAGTCCTTCTGCAGGTGTTTCTGAGGGGTGTGCTTGTCCTTCCACTTGTTCCTGGGTTATTCTGCTCTCCTTTTCCCTTTCCTCCCATTTCTCCTTTCGTTTTTGCACTCTCTTTCAGCATCATCCTTTCCTCCTGTGTTCTGTCTCGATCGAGGTACACACTCATGAACTCCTGTTTGCCTCTCAGCCGTGTGTGTGTGTGTGTGTGTGTGTGTGTGTGTGTGTACTCACCTATTTGTGGTTGTAGGGGTCAATACACAGCTCCTGGTCTCCTCCTGGCTAGTGTGTGTGTGTGTGTGAGGTGAAAATTTTTAAGTTACACTGAACAAGCTTAGCTACCTCGCCTTACTGAACTTAATGTAAAGGGAGCTTTTGCAATACTATATTTACACTGTTCATGGGTATATATACATGAAAATATACATAAAATATAATTTTCCACTTGCTCTGTGATGTCGTTTTCAATTATAACTGCATCAGTTTGTGTGTATTCACACACCGTGATAGATGGTAATCCCCAAACAAGAGTAACTTCAGCTCTGTATGCGTTAATACCGACGGATTGTGGGACCAAGACACAAGTTGTGACTTGACAATGGTCCAGGAGGGATCGAAACGTCGTCGTGAGGTTCTCCCAAGTCTGTTTTAATCTTGAATTGTTCCAGATACGGTACTGTGACTTTTTATTTTTTAATAAGACACATTAATCGTTTCGCCACTGGTGGCTTTTCAATCTTAAAAAGACTAACGGTGACGGAACGTCTTCTTTAATACGTGCCTTTATTGCGCATGTCTCACTCCAACAACTTTTAAACTACTGGAAAGAAGCCTTTGAAGATGTCATATATAGTGAACTCATGGTGTGATGCTTGACGATATCTTCATCATCTGACTTAAGTTTCTAAATGTGATCTAACTTATTTCGTTACCTCATGAAAACATTCTCAGTCACGGAATATGACAAGATAAGACACGATAGGAGCATGGTGCTCATGTTCCAGATTTTACTTTAAGATAAGGTACTCTCAATTCAGTTACTCCTATCCCAGTTGTTCCTATCCCAGTTATTCATATCTCAGTTACTGTTATCCCAGTTGTTCCTATCTCAGTTACTCTTATTCCCGTTGTTCCTATCTCAGTTGTTCATATCCCAGTTGTTCCTATCTCAGGTACTCCTATTCCAGTTGTTCCTATTCCAATTGTTTCTATCCCAGTTGTTCCTATCTCAGTTGTTCCTATCTCAGTTACTCTCATCCCAGTTGTTCCTATTCCAGTTGTTCCTATCTCAGTTACTCTTATCCCAGGAGTTCCTATCTCAGTTACTCTTATCCAAGGAGTTCCTATCTCAGTTACTCTTATCCCAGGAGTTCCTATCTCAGTTGTTCTTATCCCAGTTAATCCTATCCAAGTTGCTCCTATCCCAGTTAATCCTATCACAGTTGTTCCTATCCCAGTTAATCCTATCCAAGTTGTTCCTATCACAGTTAATCCTATCCCAGTTGTTCCTATCCCAGTTAATCCTATCCCAGTTGTTCCTATCCCAGTTAATCCTCTCCAAGTTGTTCCTATCCCAGTTAATCCTATCCCAGGTACTCCTATCCAGTTGTTCCTATCCCAGTTGTTCCTACCTCAGTTACCCCTATCCCAGTTGTTCCTATCTCCGTTGTTCCTATCCCAGTTGTTCCTATTCCAGTTGTTCTTATCTCAGTTGCTCCTATTCCAGTTGTTCTTATCTCAGTTGCTCCTATTCCAGTTGTTCTTATCTCAGTTGCTATTATCCCAGTTGTTCCTATCTCAGTTGTTCCTATCCCAGGTACACCTATCCCAGTTGTTCTTATCCCAGTTGTTCCTATTTCAGTTGTTCCTATACCAGTTGTTCTTATCCCAGTTGTTCCTATCTCAGTTGTTCCTATCTCAGTTGTTCCTATCCCAGTTGTGTAGCCAGTGAGCCTACATACCTAATTTTCCATAGTTTCCACCAGAGGCCAGGCCTCTCGGTGGGCATGCCAGCCTGCCCACCCCTGCATCTGCCTCACTCACTCAGCGGCCTAGACTCAGACAACGGTCCCTCCTCCTCTCTCCCTCGAGGGCATGGCCCTCCCGGGCCATGGCTGCGTAACACACTGCATGGGCACCACAGATACCACAAATACAAGAAGTGTCCTGGAACTGCTTATAACTGAACCACACTCTGCCAGAATTACCAATTAACTCGTAAACATTTGTGGAAGCGGTGGTCGCAGAGGTTGTGTTTGCCCAGAGAAAGGAAGGAAGAGGGATGAAGTCATCTTCACTTCATCACCCTACACAAGAAGCATCCATCTCTCAACGAGTTATCCTGATGTCGTGTCTGCACGTTTCAGCATCTAGACACAGGTACACGCAGGATTTAGCCGAAATTTCACGAATTTCTTCGAGAATTTTAAGTGGCGCGTCCCAGCGACTCCACGCCACAGCGTCCCACGCTGTTTCAATTCACGTGTTCAGCGTATGGCTCTGCCGTTGTTGTTCAGCTCAGCACAGCTATTTCAGCAAGTCAGAGGTGAGTTTGTGGTGATTTCTGCGTCCAGTGTGTCTCCCTGTGTTTGTGGGAGAGGAGGAGGAAGTGGCCATTCCTCACCTTGTCCACGCTCCTCGCCACCACACTACCATACACCACCACTGCCATCACTCCCTCTGCTGTGTTTTCTGCTGTTTTCCGTGTGAATTCATTGCCAGAGCTGTGTATCCAAGTGCCCGAGGCCACTCGAAGCTATGTGGATCACCATGCCATGTGGATCAGTATGCCACGTAGATCACGAGGCCACTTGGAACAAGCCACGCGGAGTGTCTATGATGTCACGTGGATCCACAAGCCACGTGGGTTACCAAGCCAGATGTCCCAGGCCACATGCTGTGGTCTGCTGCCCGCATCACATTGACGTCACCGACGATGCTGCCCAACTTCACGACGTCACCCACGATGCTGCCCGACTTTATGACGTCACGATGTCTGCCTGGCTTCACCTTGCGACATCACATGATGTCACATCGAGTGTTCTAGTAATTATTTCAATATTATCGAGAAGCTTGAGAGAAGATATACATCGTGTGTTAATTAATTCCTCTCAGTCAGTGTTCTCACATGTTTGTGTATAGCTTAGTGTCAATTTTTGCACAGAAAAGCGTCATTTGCTAGTAAGCCCTGTAGTACCACATATGCAGTGCGGGTGTGTGCAGTTTTCCGTGTGTCCTGTGTGGTCTTGAGCCCAGACCACTGTGTAGCACTTCGTGTTACTTGAGGCCCGGTGTGACCCGCGCGTTTGACAGCTGATATTAGTCAGCCCGAGCATCCGAGCCCCTTGTTACAGAAAGCTCTTATGCTCGTCGCTCATAGATGTTCTGCAGAATCGTACCTGGTACGATTCCCAGCGAGATTTGTTTCACTTCACCTCCAGACCTTCAGAGTGCAGTTATATGTAGAGAAACAAGTCTGGGGATGCTTAGACTAACCTCTGCTATAACTCCAACTGCCGAGAGAATGACACTCGTCAAGCCTCAGCCAGCTCTGTCGGCAGGCGCTGTTTCAGCCTCGTGTCATAGCTTCAGTGAGCAGCATTCACAAAGATGTCACTTTGCTAGCCCACTCACTGCAGTATGGTGTATGATGTTACGACTACCAGATGTTTCGCCGAGTCGTCTCTGCCACGACTCACCCCATGCTCGCCGGCAGTGACAGCCCAGCGACAATACCAGTCGAGAAATGTCCTCCTGAGTCGCTTGCCAAAAGAAGTCCTGCCCAGTTGCCGAGTACTGACGACGCCTCACTCGAGGGCACCAGCAGGTCGTGCCCCAAGTTGAGTGAAACCCTGCAGCGACTCCTACGATGACTGCTTCACCATTCCAGAGGAGACCGTACCCTGTTACGTCACAGCTCAGCCGCAGCGATGTCTCCTGTGTTGCAGTATCTGTCCAGACGCTCACTGTATATGACCACGATGTTTAGCACACCCCACCTGTTTTTTTCCTTCCCTCCCTGTAGGAAGTTTTTTTTTCTATGTCCATATGTATATATATATATATATATATATGTTTTTATTTTGTGTTCTGTGCCCTGTTCCTACGAGAGACCGAGTTTTTTTTTTTTACCGCCAGACATGGTCGAGTAGACCATGTGGTAGGTGGCCAAGCGAAATGTAGCCAGTAAGCCTACATACCTAATTTACCATAGTTTCCACCAGAGGCTAGGCCTCTCGATGGGCATGCCAGCCTGCCCACCCCTGCATCTGCCTCACTCACTCAGCGGCCTAGACTCAGACAACAGGTCCTACTCCTCTCTCCCTCGCTGGGCATGGCCCTCCTGGGCCATGGGCACTTAACACACTGCCTGTGTACCCCACGACATTGCAAATAAAGTAAGAAGCCTCCGAAGCCTTTATCATTACTCCCTGCTACCAAGAACGACCAAATAAACTCGTAAACAGTTGTTCCTATCCCAATTGTTCTTATCCCAGTTTCTATCCCAGCTGTTCCTATTCCAGTTGTTCCTATCCCAGTTGTTCCTATCCCAGGTACTCCTATCCCAGTTGTTCCTATCCCATTCATTCCTATCCCAGTTGTTGCTATTCGAGTTGTTCCTATCCCATTTATTCCTGGCCCAGTTGTTCCTATTCCAGTTACGTATTCCTATCCGTTACTCCTATCCCAGTTGTTCCTATCTAAGTTACTCCTATCCCAGTTGCTCCTATCTCAGTTGTTCTTATCCAGTTGTTCCTATCTCAGTTGTTCCTATCCCATTTATTCCTATCCCAGTTGTTCCTATCCCAATTGGAGGTTCCATCTTACTCATCCTCAGGTCAGATACACGTGCGCTGAGTTCCAAAGGTTTAACGCTACACGCATTCCTAATGCTGCTGCTTTTGTTTTGTTTGTTTTTGTAACCAAGGTGCTTTTCTATGATTATATGTCACTGTTGTTGCTTCTGCTATTTTGTTAACCTGACTCTTTTTGTTGGTATTTGTTTGTATTTGTTTTTGTTAGTGTTGTATTGTTTATGGAACTCATGCTTGTATTGTCAGTATTGTTATGTCACTGCTGTTGTTGCTGCTTATAAGAACATAAGAAAATAAGAAAGAAGGAACACTGCAACAGGCCTACTGACCCATGCGGAGCTGGTCCATGTCCCCACCTCCTCTGGATTAGCCCAATGACCCACCCAGTCTGGTCACCTCCACTCAAGGAAGGAGCATGACACCAGACCCAGCAGCACAAGCTAGTCAGGTCCAACTCACACCCACCCACACCCATTCACGTATTTATCTAACCTATTTTTAAAACTACACAACGTTTTAGCCTCAATAACTGTACTCGGGAGTTTGTTCCACTCATCCACAATCCTATTACCAAACCAGTGCTTTCCTATATCCTTTCTGAATCTGAATTTTTCCAACTTGAATCCATTGCTGCGAGCCCTGTCTTGGCTGGAAATTTTCAGCATGCTATTTACATCCCCTTTATTTATTCCTCTTTTCCATTTATACACCTCGATCATATCCCCCCTAATTCTACGCCTTTCGAGAGAGTGCAGATTCAGGGCCCTCAGTCTATCCTCATAGGGAAGATTTCTGATACATGGGATCATCTTTGTCATCCTCCTCTGCACGTTTTCCAGAGCAGTTATATCCATTCTGTAATACGGTGACCAGAACTGAGCAGCATAGTCTAAATAAGGCCTAACCAAGGATATATAGAGTTGAAGAACAACCTGAGGACTTCTATTATTTATACTTCTAGATATGAAGCCAAGGATTCTGTTAGCTTTATTGCGAACACTAATGCACTGTTGTCTTGGTTTTTGATTACTTCTAACCAGAACCCCTAAATCCTTTTCGCAATCAGTAGTATTAAGATCTACGTTATTTAGTTTATATGTCGCATGGTTATTTTCCTGTCCAACATTTAGAACTTTGCATTTGTTTATATTAAACTGCATCTGCCACTTCTCCGACCATTGCATCAGTATATTCAAATCTTCCTGGAGTGCTCTAGTGTCCTCATTAGAATGAATTGGATGGCCTATTTTGGTGTCATCAGAAAATTTGCTTATGTCGCTATTTATTCCCTCATCTATGTCGTTTATGTAAATTGTGAACAACAACGGGCCCAACACTGACCCCTGAGGAACACCGCTTGTGACGTGCCCCCATTGTGATTTCTCCCAATTTATGCAAACTCTCTGCTGCCTATTTGTCAGCCATGCTTCTACCCAGGAAAAAGTTTCTCCTCCTATTCCGTGTGCCTTAAGTTTCCTCAATAGCCCTATGTGGAACTCTATGGAGGTAAGGCTTATTGGTCTATAGTTCGAAGCTAAGGACCTGTCACCTGCCTTGTAAATAGGTATTACATTTGCCATTTTCCACTTATCAGGCACTATGCCAGTTTGTAGTGATATGTTAAAAAGATTAGCCAATGGTATGCTAAGTTCCTCTTTACATTCCTTTAACACCCTTGCAAACAGTTCATCAGGGCCTGGGGATTTGTAAGGTTTTAGTTTCTCTATTTGTCACTAGTTACCGCTATCATGCATAGTTTATTATCGTCCTGTTCTACATAATCTATTATTTCAGGAACATCGCTAGTATTTTCCTGGGTGAAAACTGAGAGGAAGTAGGTATTGAGAATTTCACACATATCCTTATCACTGTCAGTGATCTGACCAGAGTTACTCTTAAGTGGGCCAATCTTGTCCCTAATCTTACTTCTGTATACCTGAAAGTACCCTTTTAGGTTAGTCTTTGAATCCCTTGCGACCTTAGCCTCGTAATCCCTTTTTGCTTCTTCTTGTTACTTATGTTACTGCTGTTGTTGCTACTTATGCTACTTTTGTTGTTGCTGCTGCTTATGTTACTATTGTTGTTACTGCTTATGTTACTGCTGTTGTTGCTGCTTATGCTACTTTTGTTGTTGCTGCTGCTTATGTTACTATTGTTGTTGTTGCTGCTTATGTTACTATTGTTGTTGTTACTGCTTATGTTACTGCTGTTGTTGCTGCTTATGCTACTATTGTTATTATTGTCGCTTATGTTACTGCTGTTGTTGCTGCTTATGCTACTTTTGTTGTTGCTGCTGCTTATGTTACTATTGTTGTTACTGTTTATGTTAGTGCTGTTGTTGCTGCTTATGCTACTTTTGTTGTTGCTGCTGCTTATGTTACTATTGTTGTTGTTACTGCTTATGTTACTGCTGTTGTTGCTGCTTATGCTACTATTGTTATTATTGTCGCTTATGTTACTGCTGTTGTTGCTGCTTATGATACTTTTGTTGTTGTTGCTGCTTATGTTACTGCTGTTGTTGCTACTTATGCTACTTTTGTTGTTGTTGCTGCTTATGTTACTGCTGTTGTTGCTGCTTATGCTACTTTTGTTGTTGTTGCTGCTTATGTTACTATTGTTGTTGTTGCTGCTTATGTTACTGCTGTTGTTGCTGCTTATGCTACTTTTGTTGTTGTCACTGCTTATGTTACTATTGTTGTTGTTGCTGCTTATGTTACTACTGTTGTTGTTGCTGCTTATGCTACTTTTGTTGTTGTTGCTTATGTTACTATTGTTGCTGTTGCTGCTTATGTTACTATTGTTGTTGTTGCTGCTTATGTTACTATTGTTGTTGTTGCTGCTTATGTTACTGCTGTTGTTGCTGCTTATGTTACTATTGTTGTTGTTGCTGCTTATGTTACTATTGTTGTTGTTGCTGCTTATGTTACTATTGTTGTTGTTGCTGCTTATGTTACTATTGTTGTTGTTGCTGCTTATGTTACTATTGTTGTTGTTGCTGCTTATGTTACTGTTGTTGTTGCTGCTTATGCTACTATTGTTGTCACAGCTTATGTTACTGCTGTTGTTGCTGCTTATGCTACTATTGTTGTTGTTGCTGCTTATGTTACTATTGTTGTTGTCACTGCTTATGATGTTAGTGCTGTTATGTTACTGTTGTTGATTGTTAGTTTTGTTGCTTATGAAGTTACTGTTGTTGTTATTGCTTATATTACTGTTGTTAATGCTTATATTACTGTTGTTAATGCTTATAATGTTACTGTTTTTTGGCTTATGTTACTGTTCTTATTACTTACAATGTTACTGTTATTAAGTTGCCGTTGATGCTACTGCTTATGTTACTATTATTGCTTATGTTACTGTTATTATTGCTTATGTTACTGTGGTGTTATTGTTGATGATGTTGCTGTGATGTTATTGCTTATGATGTTACTGTTATTACTGAGTTACTGTTGTTATTGCTTATGTTACTGTTATTGTTTATGTTACTGTTATCGATTATGATACTGTTGCTGTTATTGCTTGTTATTATTATCGATAATGATGTTACTGTTGTTGTTAATGCTTATGTTACCGTTGTTACTGCTTAAAATGCTACTGTTGTTGATGCTTATGATGTTACTGTTGAATACTGATTATGGTGTTACTGTTGTTGTTGTTTCTGTTACTGTTATTATTAATGTGTATGTTAAATAACAAAAAAGGTACAATACCGTGACTGGAACAATACACAAATAACCCCGCACATAGGAGAGAGAAGCTTACGACGACGTTTCGGTCCGACTTGAACCATTTACAAAGTCACAGTATGACTTTTGTAAATGGTCCAAGCCGGGCCGAAACGTTGTCGTAAGCTTCTCTCTTCCATGTGCGGATTATTTGTGTATTGTTTACGTTACTGCTGTTATTGCCTATGATGTTACTGTTATTGTTAATGCTTATGTTACTGTTGTTACTGCTTATAATGTTATTGTTGTTGATGCTTATGATGTTACTATTGTTGCTGAAGCTTCTGATTTAACTGTTGAATATTGATTATAGTGTTACTGTTGTTATTGTTTATGTTACTGTTGTTATTGCTTATGATATGACTATTGTTATTGCTTATGTTCCTACTGGCACTTTTATCGCTTTAATATAATCGTTTTTCTTTATCGAAAGTAAGGCCAACTAAAATTAACCGAACATAACCAATTGTAATAAAAGATAACAATAAAAATAACAAGAGAACCAGACTACTGAGAATGTTATCTTGATATACGAGCGGCCAGGCAGACAGAAAACACTTGCTGATGCGACATCAGTGTGGCATGCAAAGAGAATGTTACAATTTATTCGGCGTAAGTCACACTCCCATATAGGCTGCCTCCCAACCAGCGAACCGGGTGTTAAGGGCGTAATGATCAACAGGGTACCCGTCGTTAAATCAGTACCTTGGTTCATTGACTAATCACAGGCAAGCCAGCCAAATCTGAGGCAATGTGGTTCAACTGCAGTCAGCATTTGGCAGACTTGCCTACCTGCTGGGTGAGTACGGTGCACTCTCTCTGGCTTTTGCTTTACCATCTGTCACCGTCGTGTACACTTATTATTATTCCATCTTTACATAGTGTACATATTTGTATATAGTGGGTAAAGGTATAATATACATTATAGTTTATCTGCTGAGTTTTTGCTCCAAACCCCATTACGACCAGGTCACCCGCCATTCATTACCTGTGTTCGTAATAATCAGTAAATAAGGTAGTCTGTACTGCCACTAGTGGGCTCCGCTCACCTGTGACCTCATCTCCAACCTGCTACACCTCACTCTCCTGCATGTGAGCTTCTGGTCCGCTGCTTCTGCTCTGGGTTAAGAGACTGATCATCGTGCACAGAGGGTGATGTTATATAAACTATTTCTCCAATTCTTCTACTTCGTCTACAACCGACGCTGGTGTCTTCATGAGTGCGATTCATCTCTGTATTCTACTGATGCAGCGCAGGCGAAGCGTTTCGCCAATAAGGAATCGTAATGTTGCACGTGTCTTTACTATATAACATTTATAAGATACATACATTTTTCACCAAACAAACGCATCTTGGAGGTTAAGTTAGGTAAGGTTTGTCAGGAAACAGGACAAGTGTTTCCTGACGCGGGTTCTAGATGATGACCCGCCTCTGGAGCTTTTGGTCATCTGACCGAGGCCTTCTGCTGGCTTACCGGTCCCCCCCTTTAAAAATTAGGGTTATATCAGTAGTTATTAGGCAGCTAGAAAAGTAATCTTATGACGAAGTTTTGGTCACTCTTGTGCCATTGTTCGGTGCAGGACGAAGCAAAACGTCGTCATAGGGTTAATCTCCGAGGTGCGGGTTTTAGGCGAGTTGTTCAAGCCACGGTATTGTGACCTTAATATTCTACATGTATCATTGTCTAATATGTCGCCACCCATCACTCCAGTGTCACCACCCATCACTCCAGTGTCACCACCCATCACTCCAGTGTCACCACCCATCACTCCAGTGTCACCACCCATCACTCCAGTGTCACTACCCATCACTCCAGTGTCACTACCCATCACTCCAGTGTCACTACCCATCACTCCAGTGTCACCACCCATCACTCCAGTGTCACCACCCATCACTCCAGTGTCACCACCCATCACTCCAGTGTCACTACCCATCACTCCAGCGTCACCATCCATCACTCAAGTGTCATTACCCATCACTCCAGTGTCACTACCCATCACTCCAGTGTCACTACCCATCACTCCAGTGTCACTACCCATCACTCCAGTGTCACCACCCATCACTCCAGTGTCACCACCCATCACTCCAGTGTCACTACCCATCACTCCAGTGTCACCATCCATCACTCCAGCATCACCATCCATCACTCCAGTGTCATTACCCATCACTTCAGCGTCACCATCCATCACTCCAGCGCCACCATCCATCACTCCAGTGTCACTACCCATCACTCCAGCGTCACCATCCATCACTCCAGTGTCACTACCCATCACTTCAGTGTCACTACCCATCACTCCAGTGTCACTACCCATCACTCCAGCGTCACCATCCATCACTCCAGTGTCACCATCCATCACTCCAGCGTCACCACCCATCACTACAGTGTCACTACCCATCACTCAATTGTCATCACCACTTAAATACAACCCACCACCACCACCACTCGTCATTAAATATGAACCACCACCACCACTCGTCTTTAAATATGAACCACCACCACCACTCGTCTTTAAATATGAACCACCACCACCACTCGTCATTAAATATGAACCACCACCACTCAAATATGAACCACTCGTCTTTAAATATGACCACCACCACCACCACTCGTCTTTAAATATGAACTCGTCTTTAAATATGAACCACCACCACCACTCGTCTTTAAATATGAACCACCACCACTCGTCTTTAAATATGAACCACCACCACCACTCGTCTTTCAATATGAACTACCACCACCACTCGTCTTTAAATATGAACCACCACCACCACTCGTCTTTAAATATGAACCACCACCACCACTCGTCTTTAAATATGACCCACCACCACCACCACTCGTCTTTAAATATGACCCACCACCACCACCACTCGTCTTTAAATATGAACCACCACCACCACTCGTCTTTAAATATGACCCACCACCACCACTCGTCTTTCAATATGAACCACCACCACCACTCGTCTTTAAATATGAACCACCACCACCACTCGTCTTTAAATATGAACCACCACCACCACCACCACTCGTCTTTCAATATGAACCACCACCACCACCACCACTCGTCTTTAAATATGAACCACCACCACCACTCGTCATTAAATATGAACCACCACCACCACTCGTCATTAAATATGAACCACCACCACCACTCGTCTTTAAATATGAACCACCACCACCACTCGTCTTTAAATATGAACCACCACCACCACTCGTCATTAAATATGAACCACCACCATCACTCGTCTTTAAATATGAACCACCACCACCACTCGTCTTTCAATATGAACCACCACCACCACCACCACTCGTCTTTAAATATGAACCACCACCACCACTCGTCTTTAAATATGAACCACCACCACCACTCGTCTTTAAATATGAACCACCACCACCACTCGTCTTTCAATATGAACCACCACCACCACCACCACTCGTCTTTAAATATGACCCACCACCACCACTCGTCTTTAAATATAACCCACCACCACCACTCGTCTTTAAATATGAACCACCACCACCACTCGTCTTTAAATATGAACCACCACCACCACTCGTCTTTCGTCTTTAACTATGACCCACCACCACCACTCGTCTTTAAATATAACCCACCACCACCACTCGTCTTTAAATATGAACCACCACCACCACTCGTCTTTAAATATGAACCACCACCACCACTCGTCTTTAAATATAACCCACCACCACCACTCGTCTTTAAATATGAACCACCACCACCACTCGTCTTTAAATATGAACCACCACCACCACCACTCGTCTTTAAATATGAACCACCACCACCACTCGTCTTTAAATATGAACCACCACCACCACTCGTCTTTAAATATGAACCACCACCACCACTCGTCTTTAAATATGAACCACCACCACCACTCGTCTTTAAATATGAACCACCACCACCACTCGTCTTTAAATATAATCCACCACCACCACTCGTCTTTAAATATGAACCACCACCACCACTCGTCTTTAAATATGAACCACCACCACCACTCGTCTTTAAATATGAACCACCACCACCACTCGTCTTTAAATATGAACCACCACCACCACTCGTCTTTAAATATGAACCACCACCACCACTCGTCTTTAAATATGAACCACCACCACCACCACTCGTCTTTAAATATGAACCACCACCACCACTCGTCTTTAAATATGAACCACCACCACCACTCGTCTTTAAATATGAACCACCACCACCACTCGTCTTTAAATATGAACCACCACCACCACTCGTCTTTAAATATGAACCACCACCACCACTCGTCTTTAAATATGAACCACCACCACCACTCGTCTTTAAATATGAACCACCACCACCACTCGTCTTTAAATATGAACCACCACCACCACTCGTCTTTAAATATGAACCACCACCACCACTCGTCTTTAAATATGACCCACCACCACTCGTCTTTAAATATGAACCACCACCACCACTCGTCTTTAAATATGAACCACCACCACCACTCGTCTTTAAATATGAACCACCACCACCACTCGTCTTTAAATATGAACCACCACCACCACTCGTCTTTAAATATGAACCACCACCACCACTCGTCTTTAAATATGAACCACCACCACCACCACTCGTCTTTAAATATGAACCACCACCACCACTCGTCTTTAAATATGAACCACCACCACCACTCGTCTTTAAATATGAACCACCACCACCACTCGTCTTTAAATATGAACCACCACCACCACTCGTCTTTAAATATGACCCACCACCACTCGTCTTTAAATATTAACCACCACCACCACTCGTCTTTAAATATAACTCACCACCACCACTCGTCTTTAAATATGACCCACCACCACCACTCGTCTTTAAATATGACCCACCACCACCACTCGTCTTTAAATATAACCCACCACCACCACTAGTCTTTAAATATGACCCACCACCACCACTCGTCTTTAAATATAACCCACCACCACCACTCGTCTTTAAATATGAACCACCACCACCACTCGTCTTTAAATATAACCCATCACCACCACTCGTTTTTAAATATGAACCACCACCACCACTCGTCTTTAAATATAACCCACCACCACCACCACTCGTCTTTAAATATGAACCACTACCACCACTCAAATATGAACCACTACGTCTTTAAATATGACCCACCACCACCACTTGTCTTTAAATATAACCCACCACCACCACTCGTCTTTAAATATGACCCACCACCACCACTCGTCTTTAAATATGACCCACCACCACCACTCGTCTTTAAATATAACCCACCACCACCACTCGTCTTTAAATATGACCCACCACCACCACTCGTCTTTAAATATGACCCACCACCACCACTCGTCTTTAAATATGAACCACCACCACCACTCGTCTTTAAATATAATCCACCACCACCACTCGTCTTTAAATATAACCCACCACCACCACTCGTCTTTAAATATGAACCACCACCACCACTCGTCTTTAAATATAATCCACCACCACCACTCGTCTTTAAATATAATCCACCACCACCACTCATTAATATAGTAATAATGTTGGTATACTTACCAACAATGTGTTACGCTAAAGGACAAAAGTGAAATTAATGTGACGTTGCCACAATAAAATGTCTCATTAGTTGTCCAAGTGTCCTTTTATCTAACATCTTTATATATAACCCACCATCACCACTCAGCTTTAAAAGTTGCTTTACAACATAGCCAGTGTGCTGACCTGAAGCTTACCCAAAGTTGATTCCTGGGGTCACCGTCCCCGGCGACCCGGCCTCAGATCCCAGACTGTTAAAAAAAATTCTTAACATAGCTGAATGGGTACAGTAGTGGTCCTCGTCAGAGGCGCCTGTGGATCATTTCTCTGTTGAATATAACAACAAATTTACCTATATACAAATAACCCGCACATAGGAGAAAGACGTTCATGATGACGTTTCAGCCCAAGAAGTCACACTAATCACGGTATTATGCCTTTTAAACCCGCCGCCAGGACTGCGTCAAGACACAGTGCTTCCGCCTAATTGAAGACTCAGGGGTTTTTGAAGGACATTGAGATGACTCCTGTGTCCATACTCTTCCATAGGATATTTAAGACAAGTGATAGTTTTGTCTTTTTTTTTTATTCTTCGTGAATATGGAGTTTCCATAAGTTTGGCCTGAGGCAGGAAGCTTGGGTATGCTATCACTGGCTTCCACAAAGTTGAATGGGGGTTACAGCTACGTCAGAAATTAAGATATTTGCTGAGCTTTGAGCAGCAGTAGCAGTAAAAGTAGCAACAGTAGGTGGTGGTAGTAGCAATAGTAGTAGTAGTGGTAATAGTTCCAGTAATAGTAATAGTAGTAATAGTAACAGTAGTAGTAATAATAGTAGTAGTAATAGTAATAGTAGTAGTAATAGTAGTAATAGTAGTAGTAATAGTAGTAGTAGTAATAGTAGTAGTAGTAATAGTAGTAGTAGTAATAGTAGTAGTAGTAATAGTAGTAGTAGTAATAGTAGTAGTAATAGTAGTAGTAGTAGTAGTAGTAGTAGCAGTAGTAGTAATAGTAGTAGTAGTAATAGTGGTAGTAATACTAGTAGCAGGAGTATTAGTAGCGGTAATAGTAGTAGTAAGTGGCTGTCTGTCGTTGTTGTTTCTGTTGTTCAAGTCTGCAGGTGATGTAATCTTCTGGGACTGTTGGGTATCCATCCAATTAAGTATAACGAGCACTAAGCATACTTTAGAAAAGTTCTGTTCCTCCCCACCTGTGGCCACAGTCTCATAATTACCCTCTAATATTCCATCAAGGACAATATTTTCCCTGGGTTTCCTCAGCTGCTGCGCCTCGCCATCTGGGAAGCTCAGCATTTATCGTTATTTTTCTTTTCATGAAATCTTGAAGTTTTTTTTTTTCACGTTGGTGAGCCAAACCTCTCTGTTTTGAGTATGGGTTTTTAACGTCAAGCTTTAATACTCTTTAAGAACATAAGAATGGAGGAACACTACAGAAGGCCCACTGGCCCATGATGGTGAATGAAACATTTGTGCAACATTTGGGTCTCTTTATTGTGGAAACGTTTCGGCAGCCAGTGACTTCATCAGTCCAGTAGAGGGAAGAAGAGTTTGAGGTAATCAGTCCTTCCAGGCTGAGGGACTGATTATCTTCAACTCTTCATCTGCCGTTCTTCTCTGTATTAGAATGGTGAAGCCACTGGCTGGTAAAACGCTTCCGTAACAAAGATTCCCAAAAGTTGCACAAGTCTCTCTTCAACATGCATAATTAAGTACTGAGCAGTGATGCAACATAGTGCTTAAATTTTTGTCATACAAAACTTGTAGTGAGAAGTCTGCTCTGAGGCTGCAGTTACTTTACTGTTATTCAGACTTATGACATGAGCTGTTAATGGATCGTTGTTGTTTGCCTTTTACCAGGAAGCTTAACGAAAATGATGCTAGTTGCGTGTGTACATGTTACTGGTACTTCCTGTGTGAGTAGTACAGTCTCAACCTCACCACCTCCACCTTCTCACTACCACTGACACCTCACCACCTCCACCTTCTCACTACCACTGACACCTACCCACCTCCACCTTCTCACTACCACTGACACCTACCCACCTCCACCTTCTCACTACCACTGACACCTACCCACCTCCACCTTCTCACTACCACTGACACCTACCCACCTCCACCTTCTCACTACCACTGACACCTACCCACCTCCACCTTCTCACTACCACTGACACCTACCCACCTCCACCTTCTCACTACCACTGACACCTACCCACCTCCACCTTCTCACTACCACTGACACCTACCCACCTCCACCTTCTCACTACCACTGACACCTACCCACCTCCACCTTCTCACTACCACTGACACTTACCCACCTCCACCTTCTCACTACCACTGACACCTACCCACCTCCACCTTCTCACTACCACTGACACCTACCCACCTCCACCTTCTCACTACCACTGACACCTACCCACCTCCACCTTCTCACTACCACTGACACCTACCCACCTCCACCTTCTCACTACCACTGACACCTACCCACCTCCACCTTCTCACTACCACTGACACCTACCCACCTCCACCTTCTCAGTACCACTGACACCTACCCACCTCCACCTTCTCACTACCACTGACACCTACCCACCTCCACCTTCTCACTACCACTGACACCTACCCACCTCCACCTTCTCACTACCACTGACACCTACCCACCTCCACCTTCTCAGTACCACTGACACCTACCCACCTCCATCTTCTCACTATCACTGACACCTACCCACCTCCACCTTCTCACTACCACTGACACCTACCCACCTCCATCTTCTCACTACCACTGACACCTCACCACCTCCACCTCACTACCACTGACACCTACCCACCTCCACCTTCTCACTACCACTGACACCTACCCACCTCCACCTTCTCACTACCACTGACACCTACCCACCTCCACCTTCTCACTACCACTGACACCTATCCACCTCCACCTTCTCACTACCACTGACACCTACCCACCTCCACCTTCTCACTACCACTGACACCTACCCACCTCCACCTTCTCACTACCACTGACACCTACCCACCTCCACCTTCTCACTACCACTGACACCTACCCACCTCCACCTTCTCACTACCACTGACACCTACCCACCTCCACCTTCTCACTACCACTGACACCTACCCACCTCCACCTTCTCACTACCACTGACACCTACCCACCTCCATCTTCTCACTACCACTGACACCTACCCACCTCCACCTTCTCACTACCACTGACACCTACCCACCTCCATCTTCTCACTACCACTGACACCTCACCACCTCCACCTCACTACCACTGACACCTACCCACCTCCACCTTCTCACTACCACTGACACCTACCCACCTCCACCTTCTCACTACCACTGACACCTACCCACCTCCACCTTCTCACTACCACTGACACCTATCCACCTCCACCTTCTCACTACCACTGACACCTACCCACCTCTACCTTCTCACTACCACTGACACCTACCCACCTCCACCTTCTCACTACCACTGACACCTACCCACCTCCACCTTTTCACTACCACTGACACCTATCCACTTCCACCTTCTCACTACCACTGACACCTACCCACCTCCACCTTCTCACTACCACTGACACCTACCCACCTCCACCTTCTCACTACCACTGACACCTACCCACCTCCACCTTCTCAGTACCACTGACACCTACCCACCTCCACCTTCTCACTACCACTGACCCCTACCCACCTCCTCCTTCCCACTACTACTGACACCTGCCCACCTCCTCACCTCTACTGACACCTACTCACCACTACTGACACATACCCACCTCCTCACCACTACTGACACCCACCACTAATATCTACCTACCTACCTTCCTCTTATCACTACTCTTGTTATCTGTCAATTTTGAAAAGAAAGAATTACTTACATATACTATATATCAAATTTCATTAAAATATCTTACTGCACTTAAAAACTTGTGTAAACGTAAGTTTTCATTAAGTAGCGAGGCTCTACCATCATAGACGTAACGCTAAGTTAACAGGAAAATAACGTCATGAAACGTTATACAGATATTTCACCAAACACCTGAACTCATGAAAGGAGCCTTAGCATGACGTTTCGGTCCGTCCTAGACCACTGTTCAGTCACAAATGGGACGAGAAGTAGGGGTCAGAAAACCATACAGTAGAGGGTAGGGGGTGAAGGGTGTAATAACGATGGTGGTTGTAGTAGCAGTAATAGCAGCAATGGTAGTGGTAGTGGCAGCAGCAGCAACGTGTCACATATTTTTCTTTGATGTTGTTCTAATGTCGGTCTCACTCTGTCCTCACTGACCATCACAACAGCTGACAATGAACAAGTAACTTGACTGCATTTGGTGATCTCTGTGACTGTATTTCAACTCTTCCTCTCTTTGTATCTATATAGTGAACTTTGTTATTCATATTACAAAAAAACTGATATATACTGACAGATTCCCTGATTTCTCCTGCAACATTTCCTGATTTATACTGAAAAATACCTGATTTACAATGGAAGATTCCTTAATTTATATTGAAAAATTCCCTGATATACATTGCAGGAATTAAAGTGTTAGACATGCCAGTAATACTAGGTCAACACCACACTTCATACTAAACCCAAGTTCGTGGTGGAACAGAAATACAATATCAAACACTCTTCACGTTTATTTTACGCGAGTGAAACTGGCAAACACAAACAGCACCTGGACGACGAGTGAATAGGAAAGAAAAGAGATGTGTAAACAGTGGAAATGTGTTAGTAGTGTGAGGCGAGTGTACCAGCAGCTGACATGAAGCACCACTCGTGATGGTGTCTTCGGCAGCTCCTCGTCTGCTGCTGCTGTGTTGGAGATGTATCTGCTGTTGCTGTGTTGAGAGAAGTGCCTGCCCGCTGTTGCTGTGTTGGGAGAGATGCCTGCCCGCTGCTACTGTGTTGGGAGAGATGCCTGCCCCCTGTTGCTGTGTTGGGAGAGGTGCCTGCCCGCTGTTGCTTTGTTGGGAGAGGTGTCTGCCCGCTGTTGCTTTGTTGGGAGAGGTGTCTGCCCGCTGTTGCTGTGTTGGGAGAGATGCCTGCCCTCTGCTGCTGTGTTGGGAGAGATGCCTGCCCCCTGTTGCTGTGTTGGGAGAGGTGCCTGCCCGCTGTTGCTGTGTTGGGAGAGGTGCCTGCCCTCTGCTGCTGTGTTGGGAGAGATGCCTGCCCCCTGTTGCTGTGTTGGGAGAGGTGCCTGCCCGCTGTTGCTGTGTTGGGAGAGATGCCTGCCCGCTGCTACTGTGTTGGGAGAGATGCCTGCCCCCTGTTGCTGTGTTGGGAGAGGTGCCTGCCCGCTGTTGCTTTGTTGGGAGAGGTGTCTGCCCGCTGTTGCTTTGTTGGGAGAGGTGTCTGCCCGCTGTTGCTGTGTTGGGAGAGATGCCTGCCCTCTGCTGCTGTGTTGGGAGAGATGCCTGCCCCCTGTTGCTGTGTTGGGAGAGGTGCCTGCCCGCTGTTGCTGTGTTGGGAGAGGTGCCTGCCCGCTGTTGCTTTGTTGGGAGAGGTGTCTGCCCGCTGTTGCTGTGTTGGGAGAGATGCCTGCCCTCTGCTGCTGTGTCGGGAGAGATGCCTGCCCGCTGTTACTGTGTTGGGAGAGATGCCTGCCCTCTGCTGCTGTGTTGGGAGAGATGCCTGCCCGCTGTTGCTGTGTTGGGAGAGATGCCTGCCCGCTGCTACTGTGTTGGGAGAGATGCCTGCCCTCTGCTGCTGTGTCGGGAGAGATGCCTGCCCGCTGTTACTGTGTTGGGAGAGATGCCTACCAGCTGCTGCTGTGTTGGGAGAGATGCCTGCCCCCTGTTGCAGTGTTGGGAGAGGTGCCTGCCCGCTGTTGCTGTGTTGGGAGAGGTGTCTGCCCGCTGTTGCTTTGTTGGGAGAGGTGTCTGCCCGCTGTTGCTGTCTTGGGAGAGGTGTCTGTCAGCTGTTGCTGTACTGAGAGAGGTGCCTGCCCGCTGTTGCTGTGTTGGGAGAGGTGGCTGCCTGCTGTTGCTGTACTGAGAGAGGTGTCTGCCTGCTGCTACTGTGTTGGGAGAGGTACCTGCCCGCTGTTGCTGTGTTGGGAGAGGTGCCTGTCCGATGTTGCTGTGTTTGGAGAGGTGCCTGCCCGCTGCTACTGTGTTGGGAGAGGTGCCTGCCCGCTGTTGCTGTGTTGGGAGAGGTGCCTGCCCGCTGTTGCTGTGTTGGGAGAGGTGCCTGCCCGCTGCTACTGTGTTGGGAGAGGTGCCTGCCCGCTGTTGCTGTGTTGGGAGAGGTGACTGCCGGCTCCTACTGTGTTGGGAGAGGTGCCTGCCCGTTGCTACTGTGTTAGGAGAGGTGCCCGCCCGCTGTTGCTGTGTTGGGAGAGGTGTCTGCCCGCTGCTACTGTGTTGGGAGAGGTGCCTGCCCGCTGTTGCTGTGTTGGGAGAGGTGTCTGCCCACTGCTACTCTGTTGGGAGAGGTGACTGCCCGCTGTTGCTGTGTTGGGAGAGGTGTCTGCGCGCTGTTGCTGTGTTGGGAGAGGTGCCTGCCCGCTGCTACTCTGTTGGGAGCGGTGTCTGCCCGCTGCTGTGTTGGGAGAGGTGCCTGCCCGCTGTTGCTGTGTTGGGAGAGGTGCCTGCCCGCTGTTGCTGTGTTGGGAGAGGTGCCTGCCCGCTGTTGCTGTGTTGGGAGAGGTGCCTGCCCGCTGTTGCTGTGTTGGGAGAGGTGTCTGCCCGCTGCTACTGTGTTGGGAGAGGTGCCTGCCCGCTGCTACTGTGTTGGGAGAGGTGCCTGCCCGCTGCTACTGTGTTGGGAGAGGTGCCTGCCCGCTGCTACTGTGTTGGGAGAGGTGCCTGCCCGCTGCTACTGTGTTGGGAGAGGTGCCTTCCCGCTGCTGTGTTGGGAGAGGTGCCTGCCCGCTGCTACTTTGTTGGGAGAGGTGCCTACCCGCTGCTACTGTGTTGGGAGAGGTGCCTGCCCGCTGCTACTGTGTTGGGAGAGGTGCCTGCCCGCTGCTACTGTGTTGGGAGAGGTGCCTTCCCGCTGCTGTGTTGGGAGAGGTGCCTGCCCGCTGCTACTTTGTTGGGAGAGGTGCCTACCCGCTGCTACTGTGTTGGGAGAGGTGCCTGCCCGCTGCTACTGTGTTGGGAGAGGTGCCTGCCCGCTGCTACTGTGTTGGGAGAGGTGCCTGCCCGCTGCTACTGTGTTGTTGGAGAGGTGCCTGCCTGTGTTGGGAGAGGTGCCTGCCCGCTGCTACTGTGTTGGGAGAGGTGCCTTCCCGCTACTGTGTTGGGAGAGGTGCCTTCCCGCTGCTGTGTTGGGAGAGGTGCCTGCCCGCTGCTACTGTGTTGGGAGAGGTGCCTTCCCGCTGCTGTGTTGGGAGAGGTGCCTGCCCGCTGCTACTTTGTTGGGAGAGATGCTTGCCCGCTGTTGCTGTGAAGAAGCAAGGTACCTGCTACTAGGGGTGTCTCAAGCTTGGTCTGTGGCAGATGACGACTCGTGTGGCAGATGAAGGCTCGTGTGGCAGATGATGGCTCGTGTGGTAGATGATGACTGATGTACCATGAAGATGATGGCTGGCGTATATGGCATATGTACATGTAATATAAATCGACGTCGGTGGCACATCCGTCATCTGTTCAGCGTTAAAAAAAAATGAGGATGCAATACGGGACATTCTAGAGGCTTAGTTTATCACTGTGTAGACCTTGTTTTCGTAGGCTTATCGTAAGTCTGACTACAACAGTCTGACAGGTTCATTACGCGCCCCATCCTGTGGAAGGTAGTCATCCCATACTCATCATGTGGGAGCTAGTCATCCCATACTCATCATGTGGGAGGTAGTCAAATATGTCCAAGTCCCATAATGGGTCCAGGGACTGGATCATTGCAGACCTACCCAACTCATAAGATTCACGGAGAGGCGCTAAACTATAGGGTTATACAGCAGCTGGAGAATGAGAGGTTATGAGGTTTGATCTAAGGATTGTTGCAATTCCTTGCATCAAGACCCCATCACTTGCATCAAGACCCCCCTCCCCGTCCTTGAAGGATATATAATAAAGTCTTCCATATACAATCAACTCTCTTATAAAGCTCTTTTATACAGTGCGATTTGTTTATAAATCCATCTGAAAAGTTGCATCCAAAATAGAATAACAGGTGGAAAGATTTTCACAGAATGTGATATTCAAGTTTCAGTCAACTTTTTCAAATGTATTTGTAAACAAACTGTTCTATATAGACCAGCTGACTGTACACACTAGCCGGGATTATAAGTCCCAGACTCCTTCCTGGCATCGAACCTGTGTTCCCGCGGTTGTTACAGCGGCACTTGGCCATCTTTATGCGAATAGTAACTATCAGTGGTGACCTGTACTTAACTAGTGGTGACCTGTACTTAACTCTGTGAAGAAGTGTCTTGTTTGCTCCCGTGGACTGAACCAAGATGCCCTCCATCGAGCAACTTTACCAGCAACTTAAGGAAGAATTGAGGGCAGTGAAGATGGAGATACGGCGATTGACCGAGGAAAACAAGAGGATTCGTAGTAGTCCTCCTGTTTCGAGTCCTCAGGTCAAGAAGGGATCGTGGTCAGTGGCTGGACAGCAGGGGACGACGAAGTTGACGATCAAGAAGACGAATGGAAAGCCAGAAACGATGAAGAAGAAAGAGATTGCTGTGGAAACTCCCGTGGAAACCTCAAACGCATTCTCGGTGCTACCCGACGAATGTGAGTCGACTACTGGGATCGTCACGACGAACGACAACAAGGAAGGTAAGAATATTGTTGTTGTTGGGGATAGCCAGGTTAGATACATGGATAGGGCATTCTGCTTGAAGGACAGGAGTAGGAGACAAAGGGTATGCTTTCCTGGGGCTGCGATGGAGGACATTGTTAGCCGGCTTGACAACATCATGAACGGTAATGGGATCAATCCTATTATTTGTCTCAGTGCTGGAGGCAATGATGTAGGCAAGCGTAGAAGTGAGGATTTAGTTAGAAAGTTCAGGACAGCTATAGACATGATTAGGAAGAAGGGGGGGTGCCCTGTTATATGTGGCATTTTGCCAAGAAGAGGTGTTGGTAATGAATGGTTGTCCAGAGCAATTGGTATTAATTGTTGGCTGGATAAACACTGTAAGGATAATGCAGTACCATTCATTGACAACTGGGACAACTTCTATGGCCGAAATGACATGTATGCCAGGGATGGGGTTCACTTATCCAGGGCAGGTGTGGGTTTTCTTGCTAACTCAGTTGAGGGGGTTGTTAGGACTTTAAACTAGGATTAGTTAGATGTATGGGTTTAGAAATGATTAATAATGAGTATGGATATATTGACTTATGCTCTGATATTAAGAATCTTAATAGTAACAGTCATGGAGTAACTCTGGGTAATGATAATTTCAGAAATTGTGTAAAAACAAAGATGAATAGGAAAAATGTGCAGAAGAAAAAACATATGATGGTATTTTATGCTAACAGTCGAAGTGCAAGAAATAAAATTAATGAACTACGTTTGGTAGCATGTGCTGGGAACTTTGATATCATTGCATTAACTGAAACGTGGTATGATTTAAAGAGTCGGGATATGACTGCTGAGTGTAATATTCAGGGATTTAAGTTGTTCAATGTGGATAGATGTAATGGGAAGGGGGGAGGAGTTGCATTGTATGTTCGAGAAAATATTAATTGTTGCATAAAAACAGGTATAAAAATAGATGGAGCAGTAACAGAGTCTGTTTGGGTAGAGTTCGTGGAGGGTCAAGAAAAACTAATTCTAGGTGTAATATACCGACCTCCAGGCTTGGATCACGATAGAGGGAGACTTCTTTGGGACGAAATTGTTAGGGCTTCTGGACACAGTAACATAGTCATAGTAGGGGACTTTAACTTTAGCCAAATTGACTGGAATTCTTTGACAGGTAATCTAGAGTCCAGTGACTTCATGGAAACAGTTCAGGACTGTTTTCTGAAACAGAGTGTAACTGAGCCTACCAGGGGTAATAATTTGCTAGACCTAGTCTTGTCAAATAAGGAAACACTCGTGAATAATCTGGAGATCACTGAAGAGTTTGGCGCAAGTGATCACAAATCCATCACTTTTAGCATTTATTGGGAATGCAAGAATAATGATAATACAGTAAAAATCCCTGATTTTCGTTCTGCCGATTATAATGGACTTAGGGAACATCTGTCTAATCTTGATTGGGGTTATCTAGCTAACGATTTTATTGACGATAATCATACTTATGAATATGAAGGGATCTGCTTTTATGATTGTTTTCTTAATAATGTACACAGTGCCCAGAGTATATACATTCCCCAGAGAGAAATTAGGTCTAATAATAACGATCCCAAATGGGTTAACAGGAGGCTATAGCATCTATTAGGGGAGAAAAGGGGAATTAATAGGCGCATCAGAAGAGGAGAGGTTAACCTTACTGACCAATATGTTCAGCTTAAAAGAGAAGTAAAAAAGGCGATTAGAAAGGCTAAACGTGACTATGAAATTAGAGTTGCTAATGAATCAAAGACTAATCCAAAGGGGTTCTTTCAAGTGTATAGGACGAAGGTGAAGGAAAAAGTAGGACCTCTGAAATCTGGGAATGGACAGCTGACGGATAATGAACTGGAAATGTGTTCCTTATTTAATGACTATTTTTTGTCAGTTTTTACACAGGAAGATGTAAATGAGATTCCAGTAATTAACAATTATTTAGTTCCTGATGAATTTAAGTTAACTAATATTACTGTCACGAGGGACATGGTTATTAAACAGATAGACAAACTGAAACAAAGTAAGTCCCCGGGACCCGATGAGTTGTTTTCAAGGGTACTTAAGGAATGCAAGATGGAGCTTAGTCAGCCATTAACGAGTGTATTCAATGCGTCCATCCTTACCAGTGTTGTGCCAGAGTTGTGGAAGATGGCTAATGTGGTTCCTATATTCAAATCAGGGGATAAGTCCACTCCTTCAAATTACCGTCCAATAAGCCTGACATCTATAGTGGGCAAGTTATTAGAATCAATTATAGCTGACATTATCAGAAGTCACCTTGAAGAGCATAACTTGATAAATGAATCTCAGCATGGATTCACGAGAGGTCGTTCCTGCCTGACAAACTTACTGACGTTCTTCAATAGAACATTTGAGGCAGTTGACAGTGATAAGGAATATGATATTGTTTATTTGGATTTTAGTAAAGCCTTCGACAGAGTACCTCACAAGAGACTCTTAAGAAAAGTGGCAGCTCATGGTATAGGAGGTAAAGTTCTAGCATGGATTGAGGCATGGCTTACCAATAGAAAGCAGAGAGTTACCATTAATGGAGTGAAATCTGAATGGGGATTAGTCACTAGTGGCGTTCCACAAGGATCAGTTTTAGGCCCTCTCCTGTTCATAATTTACATTAATGACCTTGATGAAGGGATTACTAGTGACATGAGTAAGTTTGCTGATGATACAAAGATAGACCGTATAATTCACTCTGAGGAGGATATCAATGAACTCCAGGACGATTTGAACAAATTAATGTCTTGGTCCGAAAAATGGCAGATGAAGTTTAATGTGGATAAGTGTAAGGTACTTGCCCTTGGTAATGAAAATAACCCTCGAAGCTATAATCTAGGTGAAGTAGAGCTTGGTCATACAGAATGTGAAAAAGACTTGGGAGTCATGGTAAGCAGAAATCTAAAGCCAAGACAGCAGTGCCTTAGTGTGCGCAACAAGGCCAACAGATTACTTGGATTTATCTCAAGAAGTATAAGTAACAGAAGTCCAAAAGTTATTTTACAGCTCTATACATCACTAGTGAGGCCTCATTTAGATTATGCTGCTCAGTTTTGGTCCCCTTACTACAGGATGGACATAGACTCATTAGAGAACATACAGAGAAGAATGACTAAAATGATTTACTGTGTAAGGAACCTCCCGTATGAAGATAGACTTAAAGCCTTAAATCTCCACTCTCTGGAGAGGCGTAGAATGAGGGGAGATATCATTGAAGTGTATAAGTGGATGACGGGCATAAACAAGGGAGACATTAATAAAGTACTGAGGGTGTCGAACCAGGTAAAAGGACCTGCCTAGTATGGGCCAACAGGCCTGCTGCAGTGTTCCTCCTTTCTTATGTTCTTATGTTCTAAGAAGATTCGAAACGACTCAGAAGTAACATTCTTATCATGTGGAAAATATCCGAACTTCTTCATAAAAAAAATGCAAATTAGGACATATATAACTCAAAACTAAGAAATACCAACTAAGAAATGCTAACTTTTAAGTTAAACTGAAGAAGTTACAATATTAAGTTATTAGTGTTGAAGTTTATAAGGTAAAACATTTCAAGGTAATCTCTAAGACTGACCAGCGTTTAAAAATGAAGTGACCAACCAATTTATATTTAGGATTGAAATACATAACTTTCATTTTTTTACAATAGTCTTTAAGAGCAGAGGCAGATATTGTGCACACATTAAAATTACATTATGCAGATTAACGTAAAATAAATTAATAAAGTAAACACTGTGATTTATTTCTGACAAATAGATACATTCACCAGTTTTTTCTTTTTCATGGAAACCAGTTTTCTTAATAAAAGTCATAAATTAAAAATTTAACACTTTAAAATCTAGGACCAGTGATCTTTTGAGAAAATATATCAACATTAAAAGTTTTAAGCCGACCAGACGATGCATTCGCCAGTTATTACACAGTCAAACACATTCAGTTCTATTATATATGTTATTAAACAGAAAAAAATATATCTATACAGCCTAAAGCCCCAACCCCCCCCCCCAAAAAAAAATCAAAAGATGCATCTTCCTTTTGAGGTTGATGTTCAGTTTTATTATTTTCTACTTGGGAGAAGCGCTAAATCCGTAGAGGTAAAACAGCACCTGAGGAATGGACTGCATTAAGTTTGGATACAAGTAAAGGGAGGATAAATCCAGTTCCTTGAATCAAGAACCCCTCACCAACATTAAGGCATACTCCAGTTATTTAATGTAAAATAATAATATACTAAAATGGTTATAACTGACCATAATTTTTAGAGGGGTAGACCGGTAAGCCAGCGGAAGGCTTCCGTCAGGTGACCAAAAGCTTCAGCTGCGGGTCATTATCTAAAACCCGCGTCAGTAAGCACTTGTCCTGTTTCCTGACAAACCTTACCTAACCTGCTTCCTCTGTTTGCTTAGCAGTAAACAGATATTCAGTAATACTTGCCGTTTCCCGACGAACCTTACCTAACCTCATATTATACTATGTATTTTAAAATTAAAATTAAAATTGCACCTACACACGCCACTAACAGTGTTTTGAAGCTCATCAGGAGAGGTTTTCTAAAGTTATCAAATGGGGATCACACTCGGGAACGGTATATGTAATACTGAGCAGAAGTCAACTGCACTTGCCAATCTTTCCATGAACCTCATCCTGACTATAGTTAACCAGGGTTGAAAATACGAAGCCGAAGTTATAAAGGAAAACCTTGGAGGAAGTTAATGGTACAAGAAAATAATGTCTAACAGCATGACCGGCTCTGGAATTAACTAATTTAAAATTTACATAATTGAAAGTGACAGCCAAGCTTTCTTTTAATAATTTCCACCAAAAATGAAAGTATTAAGCCTATCATAAAATGCATCTTCCAGTAATTGATGTAAGTCAAACGATTCCAAGTATTTTAATTTATTAAAATTTAGAATCTGCACCTAAATGGTATTAACATATAGGGAGTCTTATGGAATGCATCAGTGTTAATAATTTGAGGCCGATCAGAAGAGACATTATTTGGTGAGTGGAAATAATGTTCACAATTTATTAAATTAAAGACACATTGGGACTTATGGAACCCAATAACAAAGTGAAACATGTGTTTTGGAAAGCACAATTAACTAAAAGTTTCAAGCGAATCAGAAGTATTCTTCAGTTATCACAATGATTCAAACAAAATTAAGGAGTTTTTCAACTAATTTCCTATACTGACAAATTTGCCCGTACACAAGCGCTAAACTTTATAGGTATAAAAGACCGAAGCTGTTAAGGAAAGGTTAGCAAATTTATTTAACGTGATTTAACGGAAATAAAAATTTCACATTATTTTATACGTAAAATTGGCAAAAGTTCGCCATCACATTCGAGTCTCGCTTTCCACCGTCGTCGAATTACGAAGCTTTTTTTTTTTTTTTAAATTTAGAAGCTGTGCCGCAAAGAGTATTGGAAATTAAAACCATTCCAGGATGCTGGGAATGGGTTCTACAACAATGATTATAGGGCACCTATATATGTCAGTTATTTCAAGAACCCTGCCCAGGGTACCGTATACCAGCACTGAACATTGAAACCGATCGGATGTGACCTTATGCAATGACCGAAAGAAACAAAACCTTTGAGGGAGAAGGTTCTTCTCCCTCAAAGGGACTGGTTCACAAACAGGAAACAGAGTGGTACTGAATGAGAGGTGTTTAATTGCCTTTTCGAAAGAGTGTAGCTCCCCAGGAATTGGTTCTTGGCCTACTGTCATCTGCAAAATTTGCAGATGACATCAAATCAGGAAAATGTACAGCATCTAAAGTAGACTAGGTACCCAGAGTAATCTGGACAGGTTTGTGCTGAGCTTGGCGACTGAGAAGAGAAGTTCCATCGTAGATATATACAAAGTAATACATTTGTGGATATAACATCTCCAACATGAATGAAAAATGTCGGCAAGAAACTGCTCAAAGGAAGAGAAGGAAAGGACTTTGGAGTAAAAATGATTAACGATATCAAAAGTACAAAACAATGACTACCTGCGAGCAGGAAACCTAACACAATGCTCGGTTTCATAGCTACAAACTTCGACCATAAAGCACCAGACCCATATTGACTATAATGCACTTGTTGGACGGCACCTTCAATATGCCGTCTAGCTTTGGTCTTCTAATTACATAAAGATAAAGTTAGAGTGAAGAAGGTACAGAGAAGAGCTACCAAGCCCGTAGTTGTAGTAGTAGTAAGCAGTAGTAGTAATAAGTAGTAGTACTAGTAAGTAGTAGTAGTAGTTAGTAGTAGTAAGTAGTAGTAGTAATTAGTAGTAGTAATAGTAGTAGTTAGTAGTAGTAGTAGTAGTAGTAGTAGTAGTAGTAGTTAGTAGTAGTAGTAGTAGTAGTAATAAATAGTAGTAGTAGTAAGTAGTAGTAGTAGTAAGTAGTGGTAGTAGTAAGCAGTAGCAGCAGTAAGTAGTACTAGTAAGTAGTAGTAGTATTAGTATTAGTAATATTAGAAGAGGGTTGCGTTAGTAACCTATACAAGAAGCACTGGTACACACACACAGTAGCTCTGAAGAGCAGTGGAGTAACACGAGTAGCTAAAATAGAGACAGTGCTGGTTAAGGTAGTTGTTGCCCACTTCTTCCAACCACTTTTCTCTCATGTAAATTCCATGGTATTTTTCCATTATGGTATGGTATATCTTGTTTCATGTCGGCAGTGACCGGAGGACTGGGAGATAGCTGAAATATCTACTAGGGCATAAGAAAGGAATTTATAGGCGTATCAAAAGAGGTGAGGGTCATCTTATGAATCAGTATATTGACATTAAGAGGGACATTAAAAAGGGGATAAAAAAAAGCTAAAAGGGTCTATGAAATTAAAGTTGCTAGGGATTCGAAAACTAACCCAAAAAGTTTTTCCAGGTCTATAGAACGAAAGTCAGAGATAAGATAGGTCCCCTTAAAAATAACTATGGGCATCTTACTGACAAAGAGAATGAAATGTGCTCGATTTTAAATAATTATTTTCTCTCGGTTTCTACACAGGAAGACACTAACAATATTCCAGTAATTAATTTTTATAGTGGGCTAGAAGAAGATAAATTATGTAACATCACAGTCACTAGTGAAATGGTTATGAAACAAATAGACCGACTGAAGCAAAATAAGTCACCGGGTCCTGATGAGGTTTTTTCAAGGGTTCTTAAGGAATACAAAATGGAAGTCTGTGAACCATTAACTAATATTTTTAATTTATCTCTTCAAACAGGTGTAGTGTCTGATATGTGGAAGATGGCTAATGTAATTTCTATTTTTAAAGCAGGGGACAAGTCGTTACCGTCAAATTACCGCCCAAAGCCTGACCTCAATTGTAGGCAAATTACTAGAGTCAATTATAGCTGAGATTAAAAGAAGCCATCTCGATAAGCATAGCTTGATTATGATACTCGGCATGGATTCACGAGAGGCCGGTCTTGTCTAACTAATTTATTAACTTTCTTCAGTAAAGCTTTTGAGGCTGTTGATCACGATAAAGAATTTGATATTATTTACTTAGATTTTAGTAAGGCTTTTGATAGAGTTCCGCACCAAAGACTGTTAAAGAAAGTGGCATCTCATGGCATTGGGGGAAAAGTGCACTCATGGATCGAGTCATGGCTCACAGACAGGAAGCAGAGAGTGTCCATAAATGGGGTTAAATCCGAGTAGGGATCTGTAACAAGTAGCGTTCCACAGGGATCAGTCTTGGGCTCGTTGTTGTTTGTAATATATATCAATGATCTTGATGAGGGAATTACTAGTGAAATGAGCAAATTCGCTGATGACACAAAGATAAGTGGGATAATTGATTCAAAAGCAGATATCAGGGAACTTCAGGAGAATTTAGACAAACTCAGTACCTGGTCAGCAAAGTGGCAGACGCAGTTCAATGTAGATAAATGCAAGGTTCTGAAGCTTGGGAGTGTCCAAAACCCTAGCACTTATAAGTTAAATAATGTAGAACTTAGCCATACAGATTGTGAAAAGGATTTGGGGGTTACGGTAAGCAGTAACCTTAAACCAAGACAGCAATGCCTAAGCGTACGTAATAAGGCAAACAGATTACTGGGATTTATATCAAGAAGTGTAAGCAACAGAAGTTCAGCGGTTATATTACAGCTTTATACATCATTAGTAAGGCCTCACCTAGATTATGCAGCCCAGTTCTGGTCTCCATATTACAGAATAGACATAAATTCGTTAGAAAACCTTCAGTGTAGAATGACTAAATTAATACATAGCATTAGAAATCTTCCTTATGAAGAAAGATTGAAGACCCTTAAATTACATTCACTTGTTAGACGAAGAATGAGGGGAGACATGATCGAAGTGTATAAGTGGAAGATGGGTATTAATAAAGGTGATATAGATAAGGTCTTGAGGATATCTCTCCAAGAGAGAACCCGCAGTAATGGATTCAAATCAGACAAGTTTAGATTTAGACAGGATATAGGAAAGTATTGGTTTGGAAATAGGGTAGTTGATGAGTGGAACAGTCTACCTAGTTGGGTTATTGAGGCTAAAACCTTGGGCAGTTTCAAATTTAGATTGGATAAATGCATAGTTCCTTGACAATGTGAGTAGTCACGAAAGCGCTTGGAATTTCACTACTCTTTCACAGTGGTTGTTTCGCATATTTTAAAATCACCTGTTTATTGTGATCTTATTGAAGACCTGTTTGTGTGCTCTCGTGAAGACCTGTTTGTGTGCTCTCGTGAAGACCTGTTTGTGTGCTCTCTGTGAATCTGAACCAGGATGCCCTCTCTTGAGCAACTTTACCAGCAGCTGAAAGTAGAGCTTAGGGTTGCTAAGCAGGAGATACGGCGATTAACGGAGGAGAACAAGAGGATTCGAAGTAATCCTCCTGTTGTGAGTCCTCAGGTTAAGAGGGGAGCTTGGTCAGTGACCGGGCAACATGGAACCAAGCTGAGGATCAAGAAGACTGTTGGAGAGGCAGAAACAACGAGGACCCAGAAGACTACTGTGGAAACTTCCAACCCATTTTCGGTGCTACCTAACGAATGTGTGTGTTCTACTGGGAATGTCACAACGAGCACCAAGGAAGCATTGGCTGACGTGAGACAGACATCCCTAGAAACCCCAACAAAAACCATCGTGAACGTCTTGACGAATTCCACAAGTGAAGGTGTTGTGCTACCTAACGAATGTTAGTCGACTACTGGGAACATCACGACGGACGTCGCAAAGGAAGGTAAAAACATTGTTGTTGTTGGGGATAGCCAGATTAGGTACATGGACAGGGCATTCTGCTTGAAGGATAGGAGTAGAAGGCAGAGTGTGTGTTTTCCTGGGGCTGGGATGAAAGATATTGTTAGCCGTCTGGATGACATCATGAGAGGTAATGGGAGCAATCCTATTATATGTCTCAGTGCTGGAGGCAACGATGTTGGCAGACGTAGGAGTGAGGACCTGATTAGCAGGTATAGGTCAGCAATAGAGATAATTAGGAGGAAGGGTGGGAACCCTGTCATATGTAGTATTTTGCCAAGGAGAGGAGGTGGAAATGAATGGTCGTCCAGAGCAATTGGTGTCAATTGCTGGCTGGACAAGTACTGTAAGGAAAATGCGGTAACATTCATTGACAACTGGGACCTCTTCTATGGCAGAAATGACATGTATGCCAGGGATGGGGTTCACTTATCTAGGTCTGGGGTGGGAGCACTGGCCACTGCATTGGAGGGAGCTGTTAGGTCTTTAAACTAGGAATAGTTAGTGGTATGGGTTCTGGCGGGAAAACAGTGAAGTCGCAGTGTAGTAATATGAGTACTAGTTGAACTAGTAATAGGCACAATGAGGTGGATATTGGAAAGCCAGTGGCACTAATTGACAAGGACAGTAATAGGTTTAGCAGAATAACAGAAAGGAGCAGGAAGGGTAAAGAGAAAGGAGGGTTCTTAAATATATATTACACAAATACTCGTAGTGCTAGGAATAAGATGGACGAGTTGAGACTAGTTGCTAGTGCAGGTAACATTGATGTATTTGCCTTAACTGAGACGTGGTTCAATATGAATAATCTGGACATGCCTGCGGAATGTCACATTCAAGGTTTTAAATTGTTCCAAGTAGATAGAAGTATCGGGAAGGGGGGTGGGGTGGCATTGTGTGTCCGAGATCGTTTGAACTGTTGCATAAAAACGGGTATTAAGTCTGAAGTAACACATACAGAGTCTGGATAGAATTTTCGGAGGGGCATGAAAAATTGATTTTAGGTGTGATATACCGTCCCCCAAACTTAGATAGGGACCAAGGGAGACTGCTATGGGAGGAAATTGTTAGGGCCATAAGACACGATAATGTAGTTATTCTAGGAGACTTTAACTTTAGTCATATTGACTGGAATTTCTTGACTGGGAATTTAGAATCATACGACTTCTTAGAAGTAGTTCAGGATTGTTTTTTGAAGCAGTTTGTGACAGAACCTACAAGGGGTAATAACCTGCCTGACTTAGTTCTGGCAAACAATGAATCCCTTGTTAATAATTTAGAAATTTCAGAGGAACTCGGTGCTAGCGACCACAAATCAATTACATTTAGCATTCAATGAAAGTACGATAGTAGGGATAACTCAGTAACAGTCCCAGATTTTCGCTTAGCAGATTACGATGGACTTAGAGAACACTTATCATCTGTTGACTGGGGTAACGAAGAGAGGTATCAACATGACAGTTTTCTGAACACTATACATGCTGCTCAAAGAACGTTTATCCCGTATAAAGAAATTAGATCAAATAGAAATGACCCAAAATGGATGAATAATAGGCTGAAATATCTACTAGGGCATAAGAAAGGAATTTATAGGCGTATCAAAAGAGGTGAGGGCCATCTTATGAATCAGTATATTGACATTAAGAGGGACATTAAAAAGGGGATAAGAAAAGCTAAAAGGGACTATGAAATTAAAATTGCTAGGAATTCTAAAACTAACCCAAAAAGTTTTTCCAGGTCTATAGAACAAAAGTTAGAGATAAGATAGGTCCCCTTAAAAATAACTATGGGCATCTTACTGACAAAGAGAATGAAATGTGCTCGATTTTAAATAATTATTTTCTCTCGGTTTCTACACAGGAAGACACTAACAATATTCCAGTAATTAATTTTTATAGTGGGCCTGAAGAAGATAAATTATGTAACATCACAGTCACTAGTGAAATGGTTGTGAAGCAGATACAGACTGAAGCAAAATAAGTCGCCGGGTCCTGATGAGGTTTTTTCAAGGGTTCTTAAGATATGCAAAATGGAACTCTGTGAACCATTAACTAATATTTTTAATTTATCTCTTCAAACAGGTGTAGAGTCTGATATGTGGAAGATGGCTAATGAAATTCCTATTTTTAAAACAGGGGACAAGTCGTTACCGTCAAATTACCGCCCAATAAGCATGGCCTCAATTATAGGCAAATTACTAGAGTCAATTATAGCTGAGATTATATGAAGCCATCTCGATAAGAATAGCTTGATTAATGATACTCAGCATGGATTCACAAGAGGCCAGTCTTGTCTAACTACTTTGATTTTAGTAAGGCTTTTAATAGAGTTCCGCACCAAAGACTGTTAAAGTGGCAGCTCATGGCATTGGGGGAAAAGTGCACTCATGGATCGAGTCATGGCTCACAGACAGGAAGCAGTGTCCATAAATGGGGTTAAATCCGAGTAGGGATCTGTAACAAGTGGCGTTCCACAGGGATCAGTCTTGGGCCCGTTGTTGTTTATAATATATATCAATGATCTTGATGAGGGAATTACTAGTGATATGAGCAAATTCGCCGATGACACAAAGATAGGTACGATAATTGATTCAAACGTAGATGTTCGGGAACTTCAGGAGGATTTAAACAAACTCTGTTCTTGGTCAGAAAAGTGGCAGACGCAGTTCGACAGCAATGCCTAAGCGTACGTAATAAGGCAAACATATTACTGGGATTTATATCAAGAAGTGTAAGCAACAAAAGTCCAGAGGTCATACTGCAGCTTTATACAGCATTAGTAAGGCCTCACCTAGATTATGCAGCTCAATTCTGGTCTCCATATTACAGAATGGACATAAATTCGTTAGAAAACATTCAGCATAGGATGACTAAATTAATACATAGCATTAGAAATCTTCCTTATGAAGAAAGATTGAAGACTCTTAAGTTACATTCACTTGTTAGACGAAGAATGAGGGGAGACCTGATCGAAGTGTATAAGTGGAAGATAGGTATTAATAAAGGGGATATTAATAAGGTCTTGAGGATATCTCTCCAAGAGAGAACCCGCAGTAATGGATTTAAATTAGATAAGTTTAGATTTAGAAAGGACATAGGAAAGTATTGGTTTGGAAATAGGGTAGTTGATGAGTGGAACAGTCTACCTAGTTGGGCTATTGAGGCTGGGACTTTGGGTAGTTTCAAATTTAGGTTGGATAAGTAAGTACATGAGTGGGAGGGGTTGGATTTGAGTGGGACTTGCACATCAGAGCTTATTTCTTGGGTAGCATTGAAAATTGGTTTGGGCAAATGTTTTGTTAGTGGGATGAATTGTAATATTTAGCCTAGTATGGGCCAACAGGCCTGCTGTAGTGTTCCTCCTTTCTTATGTTCTTATGAGTGAGAGGGGTTGGATTTAAGTGGGACTTGCATATAAGTGGATAGGGTTAACAGAGCTTATTTCTTGGGTGGCGCTGAAAATTGGTTGGGTAAATGTTTTGTTAGTGGGATGGATTGTAAAGGACCTGCCTAGTATGGGCCAACAGGCCTGCTGCAGTGATCCTCCTTTCTTATGTTCTTACATCTAGAAAAGTCAATGAGTTATTTTCCTCAAACTCATATATATATATAATTTTATTAACACATCGGCCGTTTCCCACCAAGGCAGGGTGGCCCAAAAAAGAAAAAATCCATCATCATTCACTTCATTACTGTCTTGCCAGGGGCGCACTTACACTAGTTATAAAACTGCAACATTAACGCCCCTATTTCAGATTGAAAGCATTATACTTCCCATCTCCAGGACTCAAGTCCGGTCTGCCGGTTTCCCTGAATCCCTTCATAAATATTACCCTGCTCACACTCCAACAGCATGTCAAGTCTCAAAAACCATTTGCCTCCATTCACTCCTATTTAACATGCTCACGCATACTTGCTGGAAGTTCAAGCCCCTCGCACACAAAACCTCCTTTACCCCCTCCCTCCAACCTTACCTAGGCCGACCTCTACACCGCCTTCCCTTCACTACAGATTTATACACTCTCCAAGTCATTCTATTTTGTTCCATCCTCTCTGTATGTCCGAACCACCTCAACAACCCTTCCTCAGCCCTCTGGATAATAATTTTGGTAATCCTGCACCTTCTTCTAATTTCCAAACTACGAATTCTCTGCATTATATTCACACCATACACTGCTCTCAGACATGACATCTCCACTGCCTCCAGCCTTCTCCTTGTTGCAACATTCATCACCCATGCTGCACACAAATATAAGATCGTTGGTATAACTATACTCTCATACATTCCCTTCTCTGCTTCCATGGACAAAGTTCTTTGTTTCCACAGACTCCTCAGTGCACCACTCACCTTTTTCCCCTCGTCAACTCTATGATTCACGTCTACTCCTAAATATCTGAATACATTCACTTCCTCCATACGCTCTCCCTCCAATCTGATATCCAAACTTTCGTTACTTTTTTTTTTATCATCACCTTACTCTTTCCTATATTCATTTTCAATTTCTTCTTTTACATACTCTACCAAACTCATCCGCCAACCTCTGCAGCTTCTGTTCAGGATCTCCCAAAAGCATAGTGTCATCGGCAAAGAGCAACTGTGACAACTCCCACTTTGTGTTACATTCTTTATCTTTTAACCCCAGACCTATTGTCAACACCAGAGCATTAACTTCTCTTGCAACCCCATCTATAATATATTGAACAACCATGGTGACATCACACATCCTTGTCTAAGGCCTACTCTTACTGGGAAATAATCTCCGTCTCTCCTACATACTCTAGCCTGAGCCTCACTAACCTCGTAAAAACTTTTCACCGCTTTCAATAACCTACCTCCTATTCCATACATATGCAACATGTGCCACACCGATACCCAATCCACCCTGTCATATGCCTTTTCCAAATCCATAAATGCCACAAAAATCTCTTTACCCTTATCTAAATACTGTTCATCTATATGTTTCACTGTAAATACTTAGTCTACACACTCCCTACCCTTCCTAAAGCCTCCTTGTTCATCTGCTATCCTACTCTCCGTCTTACTCTTAATTCTTTCAATAATAACTCTACCATACACTTTACCAGGTATACTCAACAGAATTATTACCCTATAATTATTGTATTCTCTTTTATCCCGTTTGCCTTTATACAAAGGAACTATGCATGCTCTCTGCCAATCCCTAGGTACATTACCCTCTTCCATACATTTATCAAATAAAGTACTAACCATTCCAAAACTATATCCCCACCTGCTTTTTTTCTATCTTTATCTCATCAATCTCAGCCGCCTTACTCCCTTTCATTCTACCCACTGCCTCACGAACTTCCCCCACATTCACAACTCGCTCCTCCTCACTCCTACAAGATATTATTCCTCCTTGCCCTATACACGAAATCACAGCTTCCTTATCTTCATCAACATTTAACAATTCCTCAAAATATTCCCTTCATCTTCGTGATACCTCTAACTCTCCATTTAATAACTCTCCTCTCCTATTTTTAACAATCAAATCCATATGCTTCCTAGGTTTCCTCAACTTATTAATCTTACTCCAAAACTTTCTTATTTTCAAGAAAATTTGTTGATAACATCTCACCCACTATCTTATCTGCTCTCTTTTTACACTGCTTCACCACTCTCTTAACCTCTCTTTTCCTCTCCATATACTCCTCCTTCCTTGCATCACTTCAACTTTGAAAAAAACCTCTCATATGCTAACTTTTTCTTACTACTCCCTTCACATCATTCCACCAATCGCTCTTCTTCCCTCCCGCACCCACTTTCCTGTAACCACAAACTTCTGTTGAACACTCTAACACTACATTCTTAAACCTACCCCATACATCTTCAACCCCATTGCCTATACTCTCACTAGCCCATCTATTCTCCAATAGTTACTTATATATTACCCTAACTGCCTCCTCCTCTAGTTTATAAACCTTCACCTCTCTCTTACCTGCTGCTTCCATTTTCCTAGTATCCCTTCTACCTTTTACTCTCACTGTAGTTACAACTAAAAGGTGATCTGATATATCTGTGGCCCCTCTATAAATATGTACATCTTGAAGTCTACCCAACAGTCTTTTATCTACCCATACATAGTTCAACAAACTACTGTCATTACGCCCTGTATATCTTGCATACTTATTTATCCTTCATTATCATTTACTAATGGCACCCCAAACTTACCTACCACACCCTCTTTAAATGTTTCTCCTACTTTTGCATTTATGTCCCCTACCACAATTACACTCTCACTTGGTTCAAAAGTTCCTAAACACTCCCTTAACATCTCCCAAAATCTCTCTCTCTCTCTCCTCTGCACTCCTCTCATCTCCAGGTGCATACACACTTATTATGACCCACTTTTCGCATTCAGCCCTTATTTTAATCCACACAGTCCTTGAATTTATGCATATATATTCCCTCTTCTCCTTCCATAACTTATCCTTCAACAGTATTGTTACCCCCTTCCTTAGCTCTAACTCTCGCAGATACTCCTGACTTAATCCCATTTATTTCTCCCCACTGAAGCTCATCTACCCCTGTTACACCCTTTGTTCACAATTTAAGAAGGGTCATTTGATTAGTGTGTAATTACGGCTTTTTCACTTAGTATTATATTACTGGTACCTTTATTCGTAGCTAAAATAAAGACTCTTAGTTTTATATTATCTGGCCATGAATTTATTGATTTATTTTGTCTGGTAGGATGTTTTATAAACCTGCAGTGTTTAGTATTTATATGTTGAATTGCCTTGTGGTCGTTTATGCCTCACAAACTCTCACTTATTCCGAGGTGACGTCGAGCAAGGGAGTTTTACCCATAGTTTATTCTCACCTCTGGTAGAGAAAGCACCAAGCCACGGAGCTCTCTTAATCTCTTGTTGCAAACCCCAGGAGAACCTTTGAACCTGGATCCTTAGGTTCAACTGAGGTTGCTTGTATTACGTCAGTGTTGGAATACTTGACGGGTTACGTCTGTGTAGTCAGCCATTCAGTGAAGCAATCTGGTGAATAAACTACGTTCTACAACCGTTGAAGTTTCGTGATAGTCTCTAACCAGTTCTAGCTGTAGTGTATGTAGCTGATTGATGAAGGGGTAAAGGAACCCTATCCTGTACTTCATTTGCTGTCAGAGATCCCAGTGATGTATTGTGGTCATTGATTATGAAACTATAGTGGTTGTATACATATGAATGTATAAGAAAAGGTATACCTGAATTATTCATGTCCCACCTATAAGTACGGGACTTTTATCAATTATTTAATTTACTAAGTAACTCTGTAAGCTTAGTATTATACTGAATAAATTAACATAAATTAAAAAATATCTTTAAACGTAAAAGAGAAAATTTTAGAAAGGACTAAATTTTAAATGAGTTCTAGCTAAATGACTAATTTCACCTATTCGGCACAACATATATAATGCGTGTTGGGCGTTATCAACCAGCGCTCTCTGGAAATATCGCCACTCAACAAAAAGTGACAAGGCCGAGTGAACTCCAGGGCTGGTATCTGCTGGTATCACAGAAAGAGTAGCTGCTACCAATGGTAGCTCCTGCAAGGTTGCTGCCACCACCGGTAGCCCCATCGACAAGGTGCCAATATCTGGGAGGCTGAGGCGTTATCTTCTTGCCTGGGACTCTTCCGCTTCTCGCTGGCTCACTGTATCTACTCTTCTCGCTGGCTCACTATATCTACTCTTGTCGCTGGCTCACTACGTCTCTCTTCTCGCTAGCTCACTGTATCTACTTCTCGTTGGCTCACTACACCTACTCTTGCTGGTTCACTATATTTACGTACTTTTCTTGAATCTTACTACTGTATTAAGATCACTAGAGATCCGACGTGGCCCGGACGGCTCAGGGATGTGCTGTTTCATACCTACAATGCACAGATAGTGTCAATAACACACCAGCTCACAGGCTATATACTAACTGGCTGAAGGGAAATGTAAATAATAGAGTCAAACCGTACATCCCTATTAAATGCAGTACACCGGTCAACGCCATCCCTCCCTACTCACTACCAACAATAAGGATATCATACACGCTTGTCACTAAAAACCATTAGAATCCACTCCTTTCGACAACTGTGGAAAGGATTATTGCCCATATTTACATTGATGTCTCAGTTCAGCAGACTACACGCACTGCAGCAGCCAGCAAAATGCACGAAGATAATAAAGTTTATAAAGACTGATATCATCAGCGTAAAACTGGCTCAGTTTAACACTAATAGAGCTGAAACTCGCCGGTAATATATTAAAAAACACGAGGTGTAATCTTCTCTGTCTCTAAGTCTGTTCTTCAAGGGGTGGACCGGTAAGCCAGCTGAAGGTCTCGCTCAGATGACTAAAAGCGCCAACTGCGGGTCATCGTATGACTAAGACCAGTGTCAGGAAACACAAGTCCTGTTTATTGATGTCAGGAAACACAAGTCCTGTTTATTGACAAATCTTACCTAGCCTGTCATTTCAGCAGAGCCTTCAACACCGAAGGGAAGTCTTACTGTTATGTACAAGACCAATGTTGACGAAGTCGCACGCTTGGCTCCACTTCGTGGTCAGCAAGAAGAGAGCTTCTACACATCAAGACGGGCAGCAAGCAGCACCTATACTCTCTGCCCTTCTCAAGAGCATCACTCCATCAGAGATCATTCATTCCTATAATGACTCGAGTCTGAAACATTTTCGCACATCAAAATGATTGGTCAAATGAAATCGCTGGCCCACACATCGCTCCAACTTCATCATATTCCCTATTTGTGTCAATTGGTCAAATGAAATCGCTGGCCCACACATGGCTCCAACTTCATCATATTCCCTATTTGTGTCAGCTAATAAAAATGCTTTCAAATGAGCTGATGTAGGTAACAGCTCTTAGCTTGTACATAAAGGCAACAACTCTTAACCTAACACTGTAAAACCACTGTGTAAAGAAAAAGGGAGAGAAAAGGTGAGGAAGAGTGTACGGGGAGAAGGAGGGAGGAGGGAGTGGAGAGAGTGTACGGGGAGACGTAAGGAGGGAGGAAGGGGAGAGAGCGAGACAGAGAGAGCAAAAGAGGCTTAGGAGGAGAATGGACGAGAGGATGGATGAGAGGGAGCTAGGAAGAAATGGAGGAAAGAAAGGGAGGTTGGAATGAATGAAGATTAAAGTTAACACGCTCTGGAGAGCAAGAGGAAAAGAAATGAGAAGGGAAGGAAGGAAGGTAGACAGAATGGAAGGCATGCAGGAAGGAAGGAAGGAAGGGAGGGAAAGGAGTGAGTGTATGGTAAGAATTTAAAAGAGAGGAAGCTTTCTTCTTTACCAAATTTATAAGTATAGAGGAGCAGAAGGCTCTCTCCCCACATTGTATTTCCTCTTGCTAAGTGCCAGCAAGAAAAAATAGATAAATAAATACCACGCTGCTTAGAGATCACATCTACAACACCACCACCATCACTGGATGGCAAGGTCGTAGCAACGAAAGTTAAGAAACCTAGTAGAAGCTTACATTAATACCATGTCCTGACCTGTCACGTGATACGATGTCACCATAGTATGTTCCCTCAGTGACTGATGTCACACGTCTGGTCCAGTCACTACGATGTTACCATAGTATGTTCCCTCAGTGACTGATGTCTCACGTCTGGTCCAGTCACTACGATGTTACCAGAGTATGTTCCCTCAGTGACTGATGTCTCACGTCTGGTCCAGTCACTACGATGTTACCAGAGTATGTTCCCTCAGTGACTGATGTCACACGTCTGGTCCAGTCACTACGATGTCACCAGAGTATGTTCCCTCAGTGACTGATGTCTCACGTCTGGTCCAGTCACTACGATGTTACCAGAGTATGTTCCCTCAGTGACTGATGTCTCACGTCTGGTCCAGTCACTACGATGTCACCAGAGTCTATTTCTCTCAGTGACTGATGTCTCACGTCTGGTCCAGTCACTACGATGTCACCAGAGTATGTTCCCTCAGTGACTGATGTCTCACGTCTGGTCCAGTCACTACGATGTTACCAGAGTATGTTCCCTCAGTGACTGATGTCACACGTCTGGTCCAGTCACTACGATGTCACCAGAGTATGTTCCCTCAGTGACTGATGTCTCACGTCTGGTCCAGTCACTACGATGTTACCAGAGTATGTTCCCTCAGTGACTGATGTCTCACGTCTGGTCCAGTCACTACGATGTTACCAGAGTATGTTCCCTCAGTGACTGATGTCTCACGTCTGGTCCAGTCACTACGATGTTACCAGAGTATGTTCCCTCAGTGACTGATGTCACACGTCTGGTCCAGTCACTACGATGTCACCAGAGTATGTTCCCTCAGTGACTGATGTCTCACGTCTGGTCCAGTCACTACGATGTTACCAGAGTATGTTCCCTCAGTGACTGATGTCTCACGTCTGGTCCAGTCACTACGATGTCACCAGAGTCTATTTCTCTCAGTGACTGATGTCTCACGTCTGGTCCAGTCACTACGATGTCACCAGAGTATGTTCCCTCAGTGACTGATGTCTCACGTCTGGTCCAGTCACTACGATGTTACCAGAGTATGTTCCCTCAGTGACTGATGTCACACGTCTGGTCCAGTCACTACGATGTCACCAGAGTATGTTCCCTCAGTGACTGATGTCTCACGTCTGGTCCAGTCACTACGATGTTACCAGAGTATGTTCCCTCAGTGACTGATGTCTCACGTCTGGTCCAGTCACTACGATGTTACCAGAGTATGTTCCCTCAGTGACTGATGTCTCACGTCTGGTCCAGTCACTACGATGTTACCAGAGTATGTTCCCTCAGTGACTGATGTCACACGTCTGGTCCAGTCACTACGATGTCACCAGAGTATGTTCCCTCAGTGACTGATGTCTCACGTCTGGTCCAGTCACTACGATGTCACCAGAGTATGTTCCCTCAGTGACTGATGTCTCACGTCTGGTCCAGTCACTACGATGTCACCAGAGTCTATTTCTCTCAGTGACTGATGTCTCACGTCTGGTCCAGTCACTACGATGTCACCAGAGTATGTTCCCTCAGTGACTGATGTCTCACGTCTGGTCCAGTCACTACGATGTCACCAGAGAATGTTTCCTTCAGTGACTGATGTCTCACGTCTGTTCCAATCACTACGATGTCACCAGAGTATGTTCCTTCAGTGACTGATGTCTCACAACTGATCCAGTCGCTACGATGTCACCAGAGAATGTTTCCTTCAATGACTGATGTCTCACGTCTGTTCCAATCACTACGATGTCACCAGAGAATGTTTCCTTCAGTGACTGATGTCTCAAAACTGGTCCAGTCACTACGATGTCACCAGATAATGTTTCCTTCAATGACTGATGTCTCACGTCTGTTCCAATTACTACGATGTCACCAGAGAATGTTTCCTTCAGTGACTGATGTCTCACAACTGGTCCAGTCACTATGATGTCACCAGAGAATGTTTCCTTCAATGACGGATGTCTCACGTCTGATCCAGTCACTACGATGTCACCAGAGAATGTTTCCTTCAGTGACTGATGTCTCACGTCTGGTCCAGTCACTACGATGTCACCTGAGAATGTTTCCTTCAGTGACTGATGTCTCACAACTGGTCCAGTCGCTACGATGTCACCAGAGAATGTTTCCTTCAATGACTAATGTCTCACGTCTGGTCCAGTCACTACGATGTCACCAGAGAATGTTTCCTTCAGTGACTGATGTCTCACGTCTGGTCCAGTCACTACGATGTCAACAGAGAATGTTTCCTTCAGTGACTGATGTCTCACGTCTGGTCCAGTCACTACGATGTCACCAGAGTATGTTCCCTCAGTGACTGATGTCTGACGTCTGGTCCAGTCACTACGATGTCACCAGAGAATGTTTCCTTCAGTGACTGATGTCTCACGTCTGGTCCAGTCACTACGATGTCACCAGAGTCTATTTCTCTCAGTGACTGATGTCTCACGTCTGGTCCAGTCACTACGATGTCACCAGAGTATGTTCCCTCAGTGACTGATGTCTGACGTCTGGTCCAGTCACTACGATGTCACCAAAGAATGTTTCCTTCAGTGACTGATGTCTCACGTCTGGTCCAATCACTACGATGTCACCAGAGAATGTTTCCTTCAGTGACTGAGGTCTCACGTCTGGTCCAGTCACTACGATGTCACCAGAGAATGTTTCCTTCAGTGACTGATGTCTCACGTCTGGTCCAGTCACTACGATGTCACCAGAAAATGTTTCCTTCAGTGACTGATGTCTCACCACGTCTGGTCCAGTCACTACGATGTCACCAGAGTATGTTCCCTCAGTGACTGATGTCTCACCACGTCTGGTCCAGTCACTACGATGTCACCAGAGAATGTTTCCTTCAGTGGCTGATGTCTCACCACGTCTGGTCCAGTCACTACGATGTCACCAGAGAATGTTTCCTTCAGTGACTGATGTCTCACGTCTGGTCCAGTGACTACAATGTCACCAGAGAATGTTTCCTTCAGTGACTGATGTCTCACGTCTGGTCCAGTCACTACGATGTCACCAGAGTATGTTCCCTCAGTGACTGATGTCTCACCACGTCTGGTCCAGTCACTACGATGTCAGCAGAGTATGTTCCCTCAGTGACTGATGTCTCACCACGTCTGGTCCAGTCACTACGATGTCACCAGAGAATGTTTCCTTCAGTGACTGATGTCTCACGTCTGGTCCAGTCACTACGATGTCAACAGAGTATGTTCCCTCAGTGACTGATGTCTCACCACGTCTGGTCCAGTCACTACGATGTCACCAGAGAATGTTTCCTTCAGTGACTGATGTCTCACGTCTGGTCCAGTCACTACGATGTCACCAGAGAATGTTTCCTTCAGTGACTGATGTCTCACCACGTCTGGTCCAGTCACTACGATGTCACCAGAGAATGTTTCCTTCAGTGACTGATGTCTCACCACGTCTGGGCCGGGGTCACCAGTCGTACCAGTATATCATTACCATCCAAACGAAAATAATTAGAAATGAAGTAATGAGTTGTAGAAAATAACATAAAGAAGCATTATATTCTGGCCCAGCGGCGAGAGTTGCAGCCGAGAATATACGTTCATTTAGGCGCTAGGAGTCTAGGGTCCCCCACACCTAGACAAGAAAAGAACACAAGTAAATAAGAAGAAACTGTACATGTTACTGATGAGGATTCCAGTTGACAGTCGAAATATTGTACTTCCAATGCATTTTTCTTGTCTACGAGTGGGATATCCTAAAGCACTGACATGGCTCATTACAGTTTTATTCTCATCACATATGTGAAACAAAAGTTGTACATGTATCTTATTCATGAACTTGTATACCAAGATAATCTGTTAATCATTATGCCCTAATCATTGTAACTAAAATGAACCTTAATCATCATTATATCTTTATCTAATATCGTGATAATACACACTGAGAGGAAGACGAGTCAGGTTACAGTGCAAAAACTGGGAACCGAACTCTTAAATAGAGACAAATTGTCACGCAGTATATTTTTACAGCGGACACTGGAACACAAAGTGCGAATTGTTTCTCAGCACATTCCACACACTATGTTCTATTCACACGGTGTAACACTGATGGGCAGAGCTACTGGCACCCCACCTTCACCCACTGCTTCCCGTGTATCATATGACTGGTGACCTCACCGCGTTCTATTGTTACACAGTGTGGTGAGCTCTGTCACCTCCATCACACGGTGTGGTGAGCTTTGTCACCTCCATCACACGGTGTAGTGAGCTTTGCCACCTCCATCACACAGTGTTGTGAGCTAAGCCACCTCCATCACACGGTGTGGTGACCTGAGCCACCTCCATCACACGGTGTGGTGAGCTGAACCACCTCCATCACACAGTGTGGTGAGCTGAGCCACCTCTATCACACGCTGTGGTGGATTAGCCACCTCTATCACACGGTGTGGTGAGATGAGCCACCTCCATCACATGGTATGGTGAGCTGAGCCACCTCCATCACACGGTGTGGTGAGCTGAACCACCTCCATCACACAGTGTGGTGAGCTGAGCCACCTCCATCACATGGTATGGTGAGCTGAGCCACCCCCATCACGCAGTGTTGTGAGGCAGCCTCCTCATCAACATTAGTATAACACGGTCTCTGCCAACCCCCCAAAAAACAGTGATAGTCTGACGTTATCATATTCGTGGAGGAGCTACAATCGTAGAGGGTCATACAGCGCCTGGGAAAACGGAAAGTAATAATCAATCTCGATCCAAGAGAGATCCAGTTCCTTGAATCATAAATCCCTCACCGGCACCAAGAAACCTCCCTCGAGGGTCACCTTTCAACTTGCATTACGTGGGTAGAGAAATTTCGAACAGAAAGTAACGGGAAAGGATTCAATCCTCCAAGTTATTTTTTGGCGAACTCCCTCTGTAACGATACAAAGATTTATGAACGCCTTCTTCTCCTACAATCGCTGGCTACTCTCTTTCCTGTTTACGATGGCTTGGGGTCGCCATAAATTTGCCTAGACCCAAAAGTCCATGGAAAGTGTATCCAAGTTTGCAGAAGAATTCAGAAAATTGTTTGAAGAGTTTTGCAAGAGCATTATTATTATTATTATTATTTCGTTCGTGGAAGGGAACACTAAGCTCTTAGGGCGTCATTCACAATAGGTGAAGAATACTATGTTAACAGGCAGCACATCCACTACACTGTTAACAGGCAGCACATCCACTACACTGTTAACAGGCAGCACATCCACTACACTGTTAACAGGCAGCACATCCACTACACTGTTAACAGGCAGCACATCCACTACACTGTTAACAGGCAGCACATCCACTACACTGTTAACAGGCAGCACATCCACTACACTGTTAACAGGCAGCACATCCACTACACTGTTAACAGGCAGCACATCCACTACACTGTTAACAGGCAGCACATCCACTACACTGTTAACAGGCAGCACATCCACCACACTGTTAACAGGCAGCACATCCACCACACTGTTAACAGGCAGCACATCCACCACACTGTTAACAGGCAGCACATCCACCACACTGTTAACAGGCAGCACATCCACCACACTGTTAAAAGGCAGCACATCCAACACACTGTTAACATGCAGCACATCCACCACACTGTTAACATGCAGCACATACACCACACTGTTAACAGGCAGCACATACACCACACTGTTAACAGACTGTACATTCACCACACTGATAACAGGCAGCACATCTACCATACTGTTAACAGATTGTACACCCACCACACTGTTAACAGGGAGCACATCCACCACACTTTTAACAGACAGCACATCCACCACACTGTTAACAGACAGCATATCCACCACACTGTTAACAGGAAGCACATCCACCACACTTTTAACAGACAGCACATCCACCACACTTAACAGACAGCACATCCACCACACTGTTAACAGACAGCACATCCACCACACTGTTAACAGACAGCACATCTACCACACTGTTAAGAGACTACATCCACCACACTGTACATCTACCACACTGTTAACAGACTGTACATTCACCACACTGTTAACAGACAGCACATCCACCACACTGTACATCTACCACACTGTTAACAGAGAGTACATTCACCACACTGTTAACAGGCAGCACATCCGCCAGTATATATACTGACTTCATTACCTTCGTGTGTTACTGTGACTAGTTAATGGCACAAGTCGGACCGAAACGTCGTCATAAGTTTGTTTCTCTTATGTGCGGGTTATTATGTATTGTTCCAGTCACGGTACTGAGCTTTTTTTGTTCTCTCTGAACAGCTTTTATTTTCCTTGCTAATGTTTTGATAACACAGAGTATCAAACTCTGCGTTCTAGCACTATGTTAAGTACTCATGAAGCTAGCTTGCTCTCTCCCTCTAACACACACACACACACACACACACACACACACACACACACACACACACACACACACACACACACACACACACACACACACACACTCAAAACACTTACAGCCATAAAACCACTTGAAGTTTCATTGGGGTGCCACAACACACTGGTCCAACAGTGTGGGAGACCAACACACTGTGGTCCAACAGTGTGGGAGACCAACACACTGTGGTCCAACAGTGTGGGAGACCAACACACTGTGGTCCAACAGTGTGGGAGACCAACACACTGTGGTCCAACAGTGTGGGAGACCAACACACTGTGGTCCAACAGTGTGGGAGACCAACACAGTGTGGTCCAACAGTGTGGGAGACCAACACAGTGTGGTCCAGCAGTGTGGGGGACCAACACAGTGTGGTCCAGCAGTGTGGGGGACCAACACAGTGTGGTCCAGCAGTGTGGGGGACCAACACAGTGTGGTCCAGCAGTGTGGGGGACCAACACAGTGTGGTCCAGCAGTGTGGGGGACCAACACAGTGTGGTCCAGCAGTGTGGGGGACCAACACAGTGTGGTCCAGCAGTGTGGGGGACCAACACTGTGTGGTCCAGCAGTGTGGGGGACCAACACAGTGTGGTCCAGCATTGTGTGGGACCAACACAGTGTGGTCCAGCAGTGTGGGGGACCAACAGTGTGGTCCAGCAGTGTGGGGGACCAACACAGTGTGGTCCAGCAGTGTGGGAGACCAACAGTGTGGTCCAGCAGTGTGGGGGACCAACACAGTGTGGTCCAGCAGTGTGGGAGGCCAACACAGTGTGGTCCAGCAGTGTGGGAGACCAACACAGTGTGGTCCAGCAGTGTGGGAAACCAACACAGTGTGGTCCAGCAGTGTGGGAGACCAACACAGTGTGGTCCAGCAGTGTGGGAGACCAACATAGTGTGGTCCAGCAGTGTGGGAGACCAACACAGTGTGGTCCAGCAGTGTGGGAAACCAACACAGTGTGGTCCAGCAGTGTGGGAGACCAACACAGTGTGGTCCAGCAGTGTGGTAGACCAACACAGTGTGGTCCAGTAGTGAGGGAGACAAACAGTGTGGTCCAGCAGTGTGGGGGACCAACACAGTGTGGTCCAGCAGTGTAGGGGACCAACACAGTGTGGTCCAGCAGTGTAGGGGACCAACACAGTGTGGTCCAGCAGTGTGGGAAACCAACACAGTGTGGTCCAGCAGTGAGGCAGACCAACACAGTGTGGTCCAGCAGTGTGGGAGACCAACACAGTGTGGTTCAGCAGTGTGGGAGACCAACACAGTGTGGTCCAGCAGTGTGGGAGACCAACACAGTGTGGTCCAGCAGTGTGGGAGGCCAACACAGTGTGGTCCAGCAGTGTCGGAGACCAACACAGTGTGGTCCAGCAATGTCGGAGACCAACACAGTGTGGTCCAGCAGTGTGGGGGACCAACACAGTGTGGTCCAGAAGCGTGGGAGATCAACACAGTGTGGTCAAGAAGTGTGGGAGATCAACACAGTGTGATCCAGAAGTGTGGGAGACCAACACAGTGTGGGACAGCAGTGTGGGAGACCAACACAGTGTGGGCCAGCAGTGTGGGGAGACCAACAGTGTGGTCCAGGAGTGTGGGGAAACCAACACAGTGTGGTCCAGCAGTGTGGGGGACCAACACAGTGTGGTCCAGCAGTGTGGGAGACCAACACAGTGTGGTCCAGCAGTGTGGGAGACCAACACAGTGTGGTCCAGCAGTGTAGGGGACCAACACAATGTGGTCCAACAGTGTGGGAGACCAACACAGTGTGGTCCAACAGTGTGGGAGACCAACACAGTGTGGTCCAACAGTGTGGGAGACCAACACAGTGTGGTCCAACAGTGTGGGAGACCAACACAGTGTGGTCCAGCAGTGTGGGAGACCAACACAGTGTGGTCCAACAGTGTGGGAGACCAACACAGTGTGGTCCAGCAGTGTGGGAGACCAACACAGTGTGGTCCAACAGTGTGGGAGACCAACACACTGTGGTCCAACAGTGTGGGAGACCAACACAGTGTGGTCCAACAGTGTGGGAGACCAACACAGTGTGGTCCAACAGTGTGGGAGACCAACACAGTGTGGTCCAACAGTGTGGGAGACCAACACAGTGTGGTCCAACAGTGTGGGAGACCAACACAGTGTGGTCCAACAGTGTGGGAGACCAACACAGTGTGGTCCAGCAGTGTGGGAGACCAACACAGTGTGGTCCAACAGTGTGGGAGACCAACACAGTGTGGTCCAGCAGTGTGGGAGACCAACACAGTGTGGTCCAGCAGTGTGGGAGACCAACACAGTGTGGTCCAGCAGTGTGGGAGACCAACACAGTGTGGTCCAACAGTGTGGGAGACCAACACAGTGTGGTCCAACAGTGTGGGAGACCAACACAGTGTGGTCCAACAGTGTGGGAGACCAACACAGTGTGGTCCAGCAGTGTGGGAGACCAACACAGTGTGGTCCAGCAGTGTGGGAGACCAACACAGTGTGGTCCAGCAGTGTGGGAGACCAACACAGTGTGGTCCAGCAGTGTGGGGGACCAACACAGTGTGGTCCAGCAGTGTGTGAGACCAACACGGTGTGATCCAGCAGTGTGGGAGACAAACACAGTGTGGTCCAGCAGTGTAGGGGACCAACACAGTGTGGTCCAACAGTGTGGGAGACCAACAATGTGTGGTACAGCAGTGTGGGAGGTCAACAAATTGTCCAGCAGTGTGGGGGACCAACACAGCTTGGTCCTGCAGTGTGGGAGACCAACACACTGTGGTCCAGCAGTGTGGGAGACCAACACACTGTGGTCCAGCAGTGTGGGAGACCAACACACTGTGGTCCAGCAGTGTGGGAGACCAACACACTGTGGTCCAGCAGTGTGGGAGACCAACACAGTGTGGTCTAGCAGTGTGGGAGACCAACACAGTGTGGTCCAGCAGTGTGGGAGACCAACACAGTGCCGTCCAACAGTGAGGGAGACCAACACAGTGTGGTCCAGCAGTGTGGGGGACCAACACAGTGTGGTCCAGCAGTGTGGGGGATCAGCACAGTGTGTGGGACCAACACAGTGTGGTCCAGCAGTGTGGGAGACCAACACAGTGTGGTCCAGCAGTGTGGGGGACCAACACAGTGTGGTCCAGCAGTGTGGGGGATCAGCACAGTGTGGTCCAGCAGTGTCGGAGACCAACACAGTGTGATCCAGCAGTGTCGGAGACCAACACAGTGTGGTCCAGCAGTGTCGGAGACCAACACAGTGTGGTCCAGCAGTGTCGGAGACCAACACAGTGTGGTCCAGCAGTGTCAGAGACCAACACAGTGTGGTCCAGCAGGGTGGGGAGACTAAAACGATGTGGTCCAGCAGTATGGGGGACCAACACAGTGTGGGGGACCAACACAGTGTGGTCCAGCAGTGTGGAGAACCAACACAGTGTGGTCCAGCAGTGTGGGGAACAAACAGTGTGGTCCAGCATGGTGTGGGACCAACACAGTGTGGTCCAGCAGTGTGGGGGACCAACACAGTGTTGTCCAGCAGTGTGGGGGACCAACACAGTGTGGTGAACAAGCAGTGTGGGGGACCAACACAGTGTGGTCCAGCAGTGTGGAGAACCAACACAGTGTGGTCCAGCAGTGTGGGGAACAAACAGTGTGGTCCAGCAGTGTGTGGGACCAACACAGTGTTGTCCAGCAGTGTGGGGGACCAACACACTGTGGTCCAGCAGTGTGGGGGACCAACACAGTGTGGTCCAGCAGTGAGGGGGACCAACACAGTGTGGTCCAGCAGTGTGGGGGACCAACACTGTGGTCCAGCAGTATGGGGGACCAACAGTGTGGTCCAGCAGTGTGGCGGACCAACACAGTGTGGTCCAGCAGTGTGGAGGTGTGGTCCAGCAGTGTGGGGAACAAACAGTGTGGTCCAGCAGTGTGTGGGACCAACACAGTGTTGTCCAGCAGTGTGGGGGGACCAACACAGTGTGGTCCAGCAGTGTGGGGGACCAACATAGTGTGGTCCAGCAGTGTGGGGGACCCACACAGTGTGGTCCAGCAGTGTGGTGGACCAACACAGTGTGGTCCAGCAGTGTGGGGAGACCAACACAGTGTGGTCCGGCAGTGTGGGGGACCAACACAGTGTGGTCCAGCAGTGTGGGGGACCAACACAGTGTGGTCCAGCAGTGTGGGGGAGACCAACACAGTGTGGTCCAGCAGTGTGGGGGAGACCAACACAGTGTGGTCCAGCAGTGTGGGGGAGACCAACACAGTGTGGTCCAGCAGTGTGGGGGAGACCAACACAGTGTGGTCCAGCAGTGTACGGAGACCAACTCAGTGTGGTCCAGCAGTGTGGGAGACAAACAGAGTGTGGTCCAGCAGTTTGGGGGAGACCAACACAGTGTGGTCCAGCAGTGTGGGGGAGACCAACACAGTGTGGTCCAGCAGTGTGGGGGAGACCACAGGTGTTCCCACCATTCCACAAAAGACTCGACGAGGCAGCTGAAAAATCCATTCTGCAGGATTCACCGGGTTTATGTAGGAGGAGTTAAACCTTTACACACGAATGTTACTAGTATGTTGCCTGGCCTACCCTCACTCTCTGACACCAGACCTACCCTCACTGACACCAGACCTACCCTCACTCACTGACACCAGACGTACAATCACTGACACCAGACCTACCCTCACTCACTGACACCAGGCCTACCCTCACTCTGACACCAGACCTACCCTCACTCTCTGACACCAGACCTACCCTCACTCACTGACACCAGGCCTACCCTCTGACACCAGGCCTACCCTCACTCTCTGACACCAGGCCTACCCTCACTGACACCAGACCTACCCTCACTCACTGACACCAGACCTACAATCACTGACACCAGACCTACCCTCACTCACTGACACCAGGCCTACCCTCACTCTGACACCAGACCTACCCTCACTCTCTGACACCAGACCTACCCTCACTCGCTGACACCAGGCCTACCCTCACTCTCTGACACCAGGCCTACCCTCACTCTCTGACACCCCGCTTACCCTCACTGACAGCAGACCTACCCTCACTGACACCAGACCTACCCTCACTCACTGACACCAGACCTACCCTCACTGACACCAGACCTACCCTCACTCGGACACCAGACCGACCCTCACTCACTGACACCAGGCCTACCCTCACTCACTGACACCAGGCCTACCCTCACTCACTGACACCAGGCCTACCCTCACTCTGACACCAGACCTACCCTCATTGACACCAGACCTACCCTCACTCACTGACACCAGACCTACCCTCACTGACACCAGACCTACCCTCACTCACACCTGGCCTACCCTCTGACACCAGGCCTACCCTCACTCTGACATCAGACCTACCCTCATTGACACCAGACCTACCCTCACTCACTGACACCAGACCTACCCTCACTGACACCAGACCTACCCTCACTCAATGATAACAGACCTACCCTCACTCACTGACACCAGGCCTACCCTCTGACACCAGGCCTACACTCATTCTGACATCAGACCTACCCTCATTGACACCAGACCTACCCTCACTCACTGACACCAGACCTACCCTCACTGACACCAGACCTACCCTCACTCAATGACAACAGACCTGCCCTCACTCACTGACACCAGGCCTACCCTCACTCTGACACCAGACCTACCCTCACTCTGACACCAGACCTACCCTCACTGACACCAAACCTACCCTCACTCACTGATACCAGACCTACCCTCACTCACTGACACCAGACCTACCCTCACTCACTGACACCAGACCTACCCTCACTGACACCAGACCTAACCCCACTCTCTGACACCAGACCTACTCTCACTCACTGACACCAGGCCTACCCTCACTCTGACACCAGACCTACCCTCACTCTGACACCAGACCTACCCTCACTCACTGACACCAGACCTACCCTCACTCACTGACACCAGACCTACCCTCACTCTGACACCAGACCTACCCTCACTGACACCAGACCTACCCTCACTCACTGACACCAGACCTACCCTCACTGACACTAGGCCTACCCTCCCTCTCTGACTCCAGACCTACCCTCACTCTCTGATACCAGACCTACCCTCACTCTCTGACACCAGACCTACCCTCACTCTCTGACACCAGACCTACCCTCCCTCTCTGACACCAGACCTACCCTCCCTCTCTGACACCAGACCTACCCTCACTGACACCAGGCCTACCCTCCCTCTCTGACACCAGACCTACCCTCCCTCTCTGACACCAGACCTACCCTCACTGACACCAGGCCTACCCTCCCTCTCTGACACCAGACCTACCCTCACTCTCTGATACCAGACCTACCCTCACTCTCTGACACCAGACCTACCCTCCCTCTCTGACACCAGACGTACACTCCCTCTCTGACACCAGACCTATCCTCACTCTCTGACACAAGGCCTACCCTCACTCTCTGACACCAGACTTATCCTCACTCTGACACCAGACCTGCCCTCACTTTCTGACACCAGACCTGCCCTCCCTCTCTGACACCAGACCTGCCCTCCCTCTCTGACACCAGACCTGCCCTCCCTCTCTGACACCAGACCTGCCCTCCCTCTCTGACACCAGACCTGCCCTCCCTCTCTGACACCAGACCTGTCCTCCCTCTCTGACACCAGACCTGCCCTCACTTTCTGACACCAGACCTACCCTCACTCTCTGACACCAGACCTACCCTCCCTCTCTGACACCAGACCTACCCTCCCTCTCTGACACCAGACCTATCCTCACTCTGATCCACCAGGAGGCCTGGTCTCAGACCGGGCCGCGGGGGCGTTGACCCCCGGAACTCTCTCCAGGTAAACTCTCCAGGTAAACTCTCTGACACAAGGCCTACCCTCACTCTCTGACACCAGACCTATCCTCACTCTCTGACACCAGACCTGCCCTCACTTTCTGACACCAGACGTGCCCTCCCTCTCTGACACCAGACCTACCCTCACCCTGACACCAGACCTGCCCTCACTTTCTGACACCAGACCTACCCTCCCTCTCTGACACCAGACCTGCCCTCCCTCTCTGACACCAGACCTACCATCACTCTCTGACACCAGACCTACCTTCCCTCTCTGACACCAGACCTACCCTCCCCCTCTGAAACCAGACCTACTCTCCCTCTCTGACAACAGACCTACCCTCCCTCTCTGACACCAGACCTACCCTCCCTCTCTGACACCAGACCTACCCTCCCTGTCTGACACCAGGCCTACCCTCCCTGTCTGACACCAAACCTACCCTCCCTGTCTGACACCAGACCTACCCTCACTCTGACACCAGACCTACCCTCCCCCTCTGACACCAGACCTACCCTCCCTGTCTGACACCAGACCTACCCTCACTCTCTTACACCAGACCTACCCTCCCTCTCTGACACCAGACCTACCCTCACTCACTGACACCAGACCTACCCTCCCTCTCTGACACCAGACCTACCCTCCCTCTCTGACACCAGACCTACCCTCCCTCTCTGACACCAGACCTACCCTCCCTCTCTGACACAAGACCTACCCTCCCTCGCTGACATCAGACCTACCCTCCCTCTCTGACACAAGACCTACCCTCCCTCTCTGATACCAGACCTACCCTCCCTCTCTGACACCAGACCTACCCTCAATCTCTGACACCAGACCTACCCTCACTCTCTGACAGCAGACCTACCCTCACTCACTGACATCAGACCTACCCTCACTCACTGACACCAGACCTACCCTCACTCACTGACACCAGACCTACCCTCACTCACTGACACCAGACCTACCCTCCCTCTCTGACACCAGACCTACCCTCCCTCTCTGACATCAGACCTACCCTCCCTCTCTGACACCAGACCTACCCTCACTCTCTGACATCAGACCTACCCTCCCTCTGACACCAGACCTAGCCTCACTCTCTGACACCAGACCTACCCTCCTCCCCCTCTGACACCAGACCTGCCCTCCCTCTCTGACACCAGACCTACCCTCACTCACTGACACCAGACCTACCCTCACTCACTGACACCAGACCTACCCTCACTCACTGACACCAGACCTACCCTCACTCACTAACACCAGACCTACCCTCCCTCTCTGACATCAGACCTACCCTCCCTCTCTGACACCAGACCTACCCTCCCTCTCTGACACCAGACCTACCCTCCCTCTCTGACACCAGACCTACCCTCCCTCTCTGACACAAGACCTACCCTCCCTCTCTGACACAAGACCTACCCTCCCTCTCTGACATCAGACCTGCCCTCCATCTCTGACACCAGACCTACCCTCACTCTGACACCAGACCTACCCTCACTCTCTGACACCAGACCTACCCTCACTCTCTGACACCAGACCTACCCTCCCTCTCTGACATCAGACCTACCCTCCCTCTCTGACACCAGACCTACCCTCCCTCTCTGACATCAGACCTGCCCTCCTTCTCTGACACCAGACCTACCCTCCCTCTCTGACACAAGACCTACCCTCCCTCTCTGACACAAGACCTACCCTCCCTCTCTGACATCAGACCTGCCCTCCCTCTCTGACACCAGACCTACCCTCACTCTGACACCAGACCTACCCTCCCTCTCTGACACCAGACCTACCCTCCCTCTCTGACATCAGACCTACCCTCCCTCTCTGACACCAGACCTACCCTCCCTCTCTGACATCAGACCTGCCCTCCCTCTCTGACACCAGACCTACCCTCCCTCTCTGACACCAGACCTACCCTCCCTCTCTGACACCAGACCTACCCTCCCTCTCTGACACAAGACCTACCCTCCCTCTCTGACACAAGACCTATCCTCCCTCTCTGACATCAGACCTGCCCTCCCTCTCTGACACCAGACCTACCCTCCCTCTCTGACACCAGACCTACCCTCACTCTCTGACACCAGACCTACCCTCACTCTCTGACACGAGACCTACCCTCACTCACTGACACCAGACCTACCCTCACTCACTGACACCAGACCTACCCTCACTCACTGACACCAGACCTACCCTCACTCACTGACACCAGACCTACCCTCACTCTCTGACACCAGACCTACCCTAACTCTCTGACACCAGACCTACCCTC
>NC_091350.1:17853857-17943857 GCF_038502225.1 Cherax quadricarinatus | reverse complement strand
TCACATTAATAATATACGATACCGTCAATATAACCAACAAGACAGGTTCAATAAGGCTGAGAGAGTGAACACTTATTAGGGCTAAGGGCGCCGATTACCTTGTCTTCCACTGTCTCCAGTATGCATTGTCCATCATTCCAATATTGGTATAACAGCAACAAGATTAGGAATCAGACACGTACACCTGAGTATCTTTATTTGAAGACGTTTCGCCAACCAGTTTTAAAAATTCAATATATAGAGATAATTTGAAGATTTTGAAAGTGGAGACAGTAGAAGATGAGGTAATCAGTCCCTGAACCTGGAAGGCAGTGTTGAGAACCTCAGTCTTGTTAATTCATCAAGACTGAGGTACTGAACACCGGCTTCCAGGCTGAGGCATTCATTACCTCGTTGTCTATTGCCTCTGGTTCCAACGCCTTCATATTACCTCTGTACTGAACTGATAAGTACACTGGTTGGCGAAGCGTCTTCAAATAAAAATACCCAGGTGCTGCACATTGATTTCTATTTGTTAACTTTCAATTACTGTTGCTCCTATAATGCAATCTGTAAACTTTCTGGTCTGGCGCTTTCATTATTTCCATCCTTTGTGATGGATTACGATGTCACTGGTTTGTGGGAGAGTCGGGGGAGAGGTGATGTGAGGGGTAAATTGTGGGGCTGAGGGGAACTGTGGGGCTGAGAGGAAGAAGGTGGTGAATTTAGAGGATATTCTACGGTCGATGAGAGGCTTATTGCGTGGGATGAGTGTGTAAAGGCGAGGAAGATTGTCTTGGAAGGAGATAAGATGGCTGAGGGTAGATGGTTGATACAGATGTGAAGAGGATAGGAGCTTTGCTTAGTATACTGGAGCAGGAACGAGGATTGTGTCTTGTATGGGTTTATGATCCACTGTAAGTGGTTATCCGGCTCCTCTCTCACACTGTAAGATAAATATTTTTAGATTATATCTGATGTTATTTGTTAAAATCTTAAGTTCTCTTAATTTCTGCCTATATCAGTATTTATTAGAAAAACTTTTCCTCTGTCTCCTTCCGTAGCTTTCCTCTGCTGTCTCACTTATCTCAGGTAGTATCCGGTCGAGTTTCCGATTCTGGCAATGCCTCTTAGCCTACAATCGAGTGGTGTTGCTGGTTTCTTGGGCCCCAACACATACTTACTCTTGAAAATGTGCATGGTGATGGTAGTTAATTTCTCGGGACACAAGTTCTCTTGACACGGATCGTTGTCAAATGATGACCCATGACTGGCTAAGCATCCGCTGGTTTACCTCAGTTAGGTTATACGCCTTCCATTTAGAGACCATTGCCTAGTATTGTCCTAACTTATTTATATATAGGAAGTTTGCTTTGACTACCCTGTCCAACTGTAGTTTATCCGGGTTTTCAGGTTCCTGCAGGTAATTATGTATTTATAATCACTTACTTGTGAAGAATAAGACACAGGTGCAACACAAGTGTATATTTATTACCGAAAAGCTTCGCCGACACAACAGGCTTCGTCAATCTAATAGAGGCAAACAGAATACTGGAGACAATAGTATGTAATAGCTTTGACGTGATCAGTCTGTCAACTGTCGGTATAGTATACCATCAATACGATTATTATCTATTTGAAGCTACACAAGCATAGCTGAACTACTGGTGTCCTGTCTTCCTTATTTAATTTATCATTATTATTTTTAAACTTAGAACTAATTATTGGACTGACAGCGCCCTCCTGGAGCTAAGTCTTCTCATCTACTTCATTTGTAAATAAATACTTCAGCAGTCTTATTATTATTACTTCCGTAACTTGCGAGTGTATCTTATATTCACTGCTGCTAGTTATAAAAAACTGCAGTTTTTTTGTGATAACTTCATGAATTTATAGATGGTCATATCTACTCTTATTTACCAATAAAAAAGTTGAATTTTTCCATTTTTTTTCAATATTTTTAATACTGCAAAATCGCCGTGTTGTATGTCTCCAAATTTTTTCTAAAATTATTTCTTTACGCTTGTATGTTGCAATAAACGCTTACTCTATACACTAGCAATGCAGAAAAATAAGAAGCACTGATCATGACATTAAAGTTTCACCAAGAGTGGTTTCTTTAGTGTTAATCTTAAGAGTGACGAAGCCACCCGTGGTGAAAAGTTTCCTTAATAACTGTCTAGATCAGTGTTTACCTGTATTGTTACCTACAACACATCGGTATCACCACACCAACTCCACCAGTGACAGTGTACTCTAATGTTAAGCTACAATTAAAATATTTCGACACGTCTCAGACGATACACTTCAACATTATCTTTTATGATGACCATCGTTGTATATGACTGAATAATATTGTTGTGTATGATTGTATAATGTTGTTGTATATGACTCTAATAACACTGTTGTATAAGACTGTATAACACTGTTGTATATGACTACAACACTGTTGTATATGACTGTATAACACTATTGTATACGACTGTAACACCGTTGTATATGACTGTATAACTCTGTTGTATACGATTGTATAACACTTGTATACGACTGTATAACACTGTTGTATACGACTGTATAACACTGTTGTATACGACTGTATAACACTGTTGTATACGACTGTATAACACTGTTGTATACGACTGTATAACACTGTTGTATACGACTGTATACAGAGATCTTCAGATTTCAAAATCTTGATATAATCTCGAAATTTCACCAGATAATTTATATTTCCAACAATGCATCGTTCTTAAACTCTTGATATCAAAAATTTTTTCATAAGTCATATTTATTTGAATCGTTCATATAATTTTTGCATCTACAAGCATATTTCTACTTTTTCTTCTGGCATATCATATATACAGATATAAAAAATTATTTTATTACTGTTATTAGTTTATTTTTTTAAAATCCCGTCTGGCAGCCTGACTTATATGCTCTTGTGTTTGAAATTTCAATAATGTTTTTGTAAAGAACCTCGATAAAATCTTTTAATATTATAAATCTAAAATGCATATGGTTAACATATCCATCTATTTCCTGTACTATTTCTGTGAATATCAAAATAATTTACAAGATCTTCCTCACCTTACAAGAAAATAATTGTCTCTTATTATACCATTTCAGTATTCAGTCAATTTTTTCTAATACATTTTTAGATAAATTGTTTTCCATATTTGTTAGAAAACCTCAAAAATTTCTAAACGTCAAGAATTTTTTCTCACATTTCTTTGTACCCTGCCAAAATACACACAATTTTCTAATTCTGTTAACAGTAAAGTTTTGAATATCACCAGTTGAGATAACTATGTTACTGAGCACATTTTTTAAAGATCACTTCAATATACCACGTGGTCATCAGCTTTAATTTTACTGATGTCCAATAATCATTTTAATACTTCATAGTTTCCTCAACACTATGTATGAATTTGCATTTTGAAAGCACATTTTTCTCCTTTATTTTATACTCCAAAATTTCATATTTAGTATTTCGCAATTTTCCCTCTCCGGAAAAGACGGTTTTTTTAATGTCACCTTAATTATTATTTTATTTTATACCGATCTAAAATAATTTCAATCGTTTGACAATGTTCAACTCCTAAAAGTTTCCTCTTCATCTCTTCCAATCACAGTGCATTAATTTCTAGCTTTCTTGAATATATTGTAAGCACGAGGACTGGATTATTTTATAAAGTGATTCTAAACACTTTGTTGTGGCCTATCAACATCTGCTAAATTAAATTATTGGAGAAATATGTATATATATATAAATATATATATATATATATATATATATATATATATATATATATATATATATATATATATATATATATATATATGTATATATATATGTGTGTGTGTGTGTATGTGTGTGCGCGCACTCACCTAATTGTGGTTGTAAGGGTCGAATCATAGCTCCTGGCCCCGCCTCTTCACTGATGGCTACTAGGTCCTGTCTCCCTGCTCCATGAGCTTTATCATACCTCATCTTAAAACTATGTATGGTTCCTGCCTCCACTACGTCCCTTGCCAGATTATTCCACTGCCTGACAACTCTATGAATAAATAAGTGCTTCCGAACATCCCTCTGATTCATCTCCAATTGTGATCCCTTGTTTCTGTGTCCCATCTCTGGAACATCTTCTCTTTGTCCACCTTGTCAATTCCTCGCAGTATTTTATATGTCAACATCATATCTCCCCTAACCCTCCTATCCTCCAGTGTCGTCAGGCCGATTTTCTTTAACCTTTCTTCGTAGGACAATCACTTTAGCTCTGGGACTAGTCTTGTTGCAAACCTTTGCACTTTCTCTAATTTCTTGACGTGCTTGACCAGGTGTGGAGTGCAAAATGGTGCTGGATACTCCAGTACGGGCCAGACGTTCACGGTGTACATAGTCTTGACCGATTCCTTACTGAGATATCGGAACGCTATTCTTCGGTCTGCCAGGCGCCCATATGCTGCAGGAGTTATCTGGTTGATGTGCGACTCAGATGTGCTCGGTATTATACTCACCCCAAGATCTTTTCCCTTAAGTGAAGTTTGCAGTCTCTGGCCACCTAGACTATACTGTGTGGTCTTCTTTGCCCTTCCCCGATCTTCATGACTGCATTTGGCGGGGTAAAATTCAAGGAGCCAGTTGCTGGACCAGGCTTCTAGCCTGTTCAAGTCTCTTTGTAGTCCTGCCTGATCCTCATCTGTTTTAATTCTTCTCATTAACTTCACATAATCTGCAAACATGGACACTTCTGGGTCTATTCCTTCCGTCATGTCATTTACATATACCAAAAACAGCACAGGTCCCAGGACTGACCCCTGTGGAACCCCGCTCGTCACAGGCGCCCACTCTGACATCTCGTCACGTACCATGACTCGTTGTTGCCTCCCTGTCAGATATTCTCTGATCCATCGCAGTGCCTTTCCTGTTATGCGTGCCTGATCCTCTAGCTTGTGCATTAACCTCTTGAGAGGAACTGTGTCGAAGGCCTTCTTGCAGTCCAAGAAAATGACGTCTATCCACCCCTCTCTCTCGTGTCTTACTTCTGTTACCATGTCATAAAACTCCAGTGGGTTTGTGACTCAGGATTTTCCTTCTCTGAAACCATGCTGGTTGTCGTTGACAAGCTTGTTTCTGTCTAGGTGCTCCGCCATTCTCCTCCTGAAAATCTTCTCCATGATTTTGTATACTATACACATCATTGAGTCTTCAACTTCTAATTATGACTCCTTGTTGCTGTGTCCCATCTCTGGAACATCCTCTGTACACCTTGTCAATTCCTCTCAGTATTTTATATGTCGCTATCATATCCTTCCCCTATCTCTCTTCTCCTCCAGTGTCATGTCGATTTCCTTTAACTTCTCCTCGTAGGACATGCCCTTTAGTTCTGGGACTAGTCTTGCTGCAAACCTTTACTCTTATTCTAATTTAGGTGTGGGTTCCAAATTAGTGCTGCATACTCCAATATAGGCCTGACATACACGGTGTACAGGGTCCTGAACGATTCCTTATTGAGATGTCGGAAAGCTATTCTTAGGTTTGCTAGGCGCACATATGCTGCAGTAGTTATTTGGTTACTGTACGCCTCAGGAGATGTGCCCGGTATTATACTCACCCCAAGATTCTTTTCCTTGAGTGAGGTTTGTTGTCTCTGTCCCCCTAGACTGTACTCCGTCTGCGGTCTTCTTTGCCATTCCCCAATCAACATGACTTCGCACTTGGTGGGGTTGAACTCCAGGAGCCAGTTTCTGGACTAGGCCTCCAGCCTGTCCAGATATCTTTGTAGTTCTGGCTAGTCCTTATCCAATTGAATTCTTCTCATCAACTTCACATCATCTGCAAACAGGGACACATATGAGTCTATTCCTTCCGTCATGTCATTCACATATAACAGAAACAGCACCTGTCCTTGGACTGACTCCTGTGGAACCCCGCTCATTACAGGCGCCTACTCTCACACTTCGTCACGTACCATGGCTCTCTGATGTCTTCCCGACAGGTATTCCCTGATCCATTGCAGCGCTTTCCCTGTTATACCTGCCTGGTCCTCCGGTTTATGCACTAATTTCTTGTGTGGAACTGTGTCAAAAGCCTTTTTATATTCCAAGAAAATGCAATCTGCCCACCCTCCTCTCTCTCTCTCTTGGCTTACTGCTGTCACCCTGTCATAGAATTCCAGTAGGTTTAAGAAACAAGATTTCCTATCCCTGAAACCGTGCTGGTTGTCCTTTCTAGGTGCTCTACCACTCTTCTGATAATCTTCTCCACGACTTTGCATAAGATACATCTTAGTGACACCGGTCTGTAGTTTAATCCTTCGTGTTTGTTTCCTTTTTTAAAAATAGGGACTATATTTGTTGTCTTCCACACCTCAGGTAGTCGCCCTGTTTCGATAGATGTGTTGAAGATTGTTGTTAGTTGCACGCATAGCGCCTGTTCTCCCTCTCTCAGGACCCATGGAGAGATGTTATCCGGCCCCATCGCCTTTGAGGTATCTGGCTCGCGTAGCAGCCTCTTCACTTCTTCCGCGGTTGTATGTATTGTGTCCAACACTTGTGTACCCCACTTCTCCGTCTTTCTGGAGTCCCTTCTGTCTCCTCTGTGAACACTTCTTTGAATCTCATGTTGAGCTCCTCACATACTTCTCGGTCGTTTCTTGTGGTCTCCCCTCCTTCTTTCCTCACCCTGATTACCTGGTCCTTGATTCTTTTCTTCCTGATGTGGCTGTACAACTTCGGGTCAGATTTGGCTTTCGCTGCTATGTTATTTTCGTATTGTCGTTGGGCCTCCCTTCATACCTGTGCAAATTCGTTTCTGGCTCTACTACTAGTCTCCTTATTCTCCTGGGTTCTTTGCCTTCCATACTTCTTCCATTCTCTCGTACACTTGATTTTGGCCTCCCTACACCTTTGAGTGAACCAAAGGCTCATCCTGACCTCGTTATTTCTGTTACCCTTGGGTACAAACCTTTCCTCAGCTTCCTCGTACATTGTTATCACATATTCCATCATCTCATTTACTGACTTCCCTGCCAGTGCTCTGTCCCACTGAACCTCGTGCAGGAAATTCTTCATGCCTGTGTAGTGCCCTCTCTTGTAGTTTGGCTTCATTCGTCCTGCCCTTCCTGCTTCCCTCTCCACTGGTAACGCTACTATGCATTCGAAGCTCAGAACCACATTGTCACTGGCCCCGAGGGGTCTTTCATATGTGATATCCTCAATATCCGTACTACTCTAAGAGAATAATAGGTCCAGTCTTGTTGGTTCGTCCTCTCCTCTCCACTCTGGTAGTGTCCCTTACGTGTTGGCACATGAGGTTTTCCATTACCACCTACATCATCTTAGCCCTCCACGTTTCTGGGCCCCCATGTGGCTCCAGGTTCTCCCAGTCAATCTCCTTGTGACTGAAATCACCCATAATTAGTAGCCCCTCTTGCCACTTCAGCCAATCTGTCAACCATCTCTCTGTTACTCTCATCATATTCTTGCCTTGGCCTCCTGCTGTTGTGGTGGGTTACACATCACTGTGTGTATGTGTGTGTGTATGTGTGCGTGTGTGTGTGCGTGTGTGTGTGTGTCGTGCCGAATATGTAAAACCTGCGATTTTGGCTTAAATAGCAACGGTCTTTTTGTCGAATAAGGCAAGCGAAAAATTGTATATGCAATAATTTCGCAAAAATCATTTCATTGTGTTAGTAAACTAATCTAAAATATATTTAGTTGGATTTGGCTAAATTAAATTGCGCTTGTTATAATAAGGTTAGGTTAGGTTAGGTTAACACCCCACCACACAGCCCCCACCTCCTATCGTCCCTATCCTCTACCCAAGGATACCCACCGCCCAGCCCTCCCCACCTACCAGCCACCCCACCACCCAGCCACACATAATAAATACACCATCCACCATATACACCTGATTAAAAGTAATCATGGCCAGGAATAAAGGCTGTTGTATATGTGAGAAAATTTTTTTTGGGGAGAAACATTAGGGGCATTGATTGTGAAATATGCTTCATGCAACCATGACAAATGACCAAAAACAAGAAAGTTGTTTCTGGATTTGCCCCAGTGAAAGGGACAGCTGGGTAAGCATAAGAGAGGTACTGAAAAGTGAAAACCTAGAAAGCGTAAGGAAGTTTCTAAGGAGCTTGCCAGAGTTATACAAAGAGTGGAAAACAGGGAAAAAGGAATAAGAAAAGGAGGAAAATGCAAATAGAGGTGAAAACCAAGGAGTGGAAGTAAGAGTGGAAATCGTCATACAGAGCAAGTCGGAAAAGAATGAAACAGGGATACATAACATAGCGGAAAGGGAAAGGGAGGATGAGAAAGCTAGAGCAGGAACAAACGAAAACGAGCAAAGGGAAGAAATTAACCGAGAAGAAAGTGAAAAAGAGAACTCAGATCAGGTGGCAGAACTTAGGAACGACACAAAATCAATAAATATAGGTAGTCAGAACATTTGCAGATATTATGCTAAAGGTATGTGCCTATATGGCAGAGATTGCTGGAATAAACACACCAGAAAATGTGCCAACATGTTGAGGAAGGGAAAGTGTCGTTTCAACAAAGAGTGCAGCAGGTACTTCCATCCAGTAATGTGTAAAGCTTAAACGCAATCCAGAGAATTTTATGACCTGAGCTGCCCAGACCATCATATAAAAGGAACGCGGCGCTACAGAGTTAGCAGAGAAAGGGAAATTGAACAGCATTATTTTTTAGACAAAGAGAGAAAAGATCAAAACAAAGGAAGAGACAAACGGGGGAATGGTGCAGAGAGGACAGGTGGGCAGTAAAATGGGGCGTACCAAACCAGGCATCAGCCCATCAAGGCCGAATAAGCAACCAAACGCGAAGCCAGTACTGGAGACGCGAAGCCAGTACTGGAGACGCGAAGCCAGTACTGGAGACGCGAAGCCAGTACTGGAGACACAAAGCGAGACAAAACATCCCACATGGTAATTCTTGCTTCATATTTGCAAATAATCAGGTTTGAAATCAAATAAAAATGACAAAGTTAGTTATGTCAATGGGCTCCTAATAGAAGCGAATGCCATGCTTGGAGCATTTACAGAAACACACACAAGGGATGTTTTGGACGGAGAGATCAAGATAGAAAATTACATGTATAAATGTGATAGAATCAATAGGTCACAGGGAGGAGTAGGAATCTATGTAAAGGATACTTTCTGTTGCACAGAAGTGCTGAATTCTACGAATGATATAGTAGAAATTCTAGGCATTAAAGTTGAAAATAGGAATTTGGTAATTATCTTAGTATACAAACCACCATCAGCAACTGCTGAGGAATTCACAGATCAGTTAAGTAAGATAGATAGCTATCTGGATAGGCTAGAAAATCCTACACCAAATGTTTTACTCTGGAGATTTTAATCTCCCTCATGTAAAATGGAAGATGGCGCAACGTAATGTTATATCCCCGGGAAGCACCCTGGCTCAACAGGTACATACCAGGGAACTAATGAGACTTTGTGAAAAGTACTCTTTAAACCAACAGGTAATTGATTTGATATTCACAAACAACGAGGAACTGATCAGAGACATAACAGTTAGAAAAACAATATACTCTGATCATAACATCATAGAAGTTTAAACCAGTATTAACTCAGGGGTAGGAAACTGCATCACTAAAGTTAGAGACGGGATGTTCAGTAAGTTTAATTTGAACAACCACAGAATTGACTAGGAAAAAATAAGCCAAGAGCTATCAGACATACCCTGGGAATCAGACATGAGTACCCTAAATTCCCACTAGTGCCTAGAGAAGCTGAATACAGAAGCATACAAAGTATGTATGAAACACGTACCATTGAGGAAACCCAGAGGAAGATCAGATATAGAGAGAGAGCGTAGATGGTACAGAAGAAGAAAACGGGTTACTGAACTGCTTAAAAACACAAAAATGCTACAACAGAGGAAAGATAGACTTAGCAGAGAGATCACTGAATTACAGTAAAAACTTGGGATGTCATACCTCACAGAAGAAGTACAAAGGGAACAAAAGGCCATACAGGATATTGCAAGAAACCCAAAATATTTCTATTCCTACGCAAAATCCAAGCTAAGAACTACCTGTAGAATTGGACCACTACTGAGAGGAGACTCATGTACTGACGATGAACAGGAAATGAGTGAAAACCTAAAAGAACAGTATGAGTCGGTGTTCAGCAACCCACTAAATGACAGCAAGGTAGAAAATGCAGAAATATTTTTCACTTCAGAAGAAGGCCGCGCAGACCAACTAACTGACATTAGTACAAGTCCCATAGATTTCGAAAAAGAAATGGAAAACATGCCCACTTACTCAGCACCTGGACCAGATTCATGGAATGCTCTATTTATAAAGAAGTGCAAAGCACCACTAGCACGAGCCCTCAGTATTCTTTAGAGAAAGAGCTTAGATCTAGGTAAAATACCGGAGGCCTTAAAGAGTGCAGACATAGGTCCTTTGCATAAGGGAGGTAGTAGAGCACTAGCTAAAAATTACAGACCAGAAGCCCTAACCTCTCAAATCATAAAAATCTTCGAGTGATGAGACGGCAGATTACAAATTTCATGGACCAACACAATCAACATAACCCGAACCAGCATGGTTTTAGAGCAGGACGGTCATGTCTGTCACACCTGCTGAACCATTATAACAGAATTACGGAGGCATTGGAAGACGACCAAAACGCAGATGTGATTTACACAGATTTTGCAAAGGCGTTTGAGAAATGCGATCATGGAGTGATAGCGCACAAAATGAAAGCCATGGACATTACGGGGAAGGTAGGCAGATGGATTTTCGGTTTCCTAACACACAGAACACAAAAAGTAGTAGTGAACAGGGCAAGATCCAGCATCAGCGAGGTCAAAAGCTCGGTGTCCCAAGGCACTGTCCTGGCACCTCTGCTGTTTCTCATCCTCATAGCACAGACAAAAACACCCGGCACACTTTTGTATCATCATTTGCAGATGATACTAAAATAAGCATGGAAGTCAGTACGGTAGAGGACACTGAAAAAGTACAGGAAGACATAAACAGGGTTTTCCAGTGGGCAGTGGAAAATAACATGACGTTCAATGGCGATAAGTTCCAGCTGCTTAGGTATGGAAAGAATGAAGAACTCAAAAGGAACACTATATACAAAACTCAAGAGGGTCACCAAACAGAACGTTAGGAACACGTAAAAGACCTAGGAATAATTATGTCAGCGGACCTTTCTTTTAAAGACCATAACAAGACAAAGATCACGACAGCCAGGAAGACGACGGGGTGGGTATTGAGAACTTTCAAAACATGGGAAATAATGCCGATGGTGACACTCTTCAAATCGCTAGTGCTCAGTGCTGACGGCCCCATTCAAGGCAGGAGAAATATCTGAGCTGGAATAAATACAGAGATCGTCTACGGCTCACACTGAGCCTGTAAAGCACCTAAACTACTGGGAATGCCTGCAAGTCTTGAACATGTATTCACTGGAGCGGAGGAGAGAGAGGTACATGATAATATATACCTGGAAGGTACTCGAGGGATTGGTCCCAAATCTGCACACTGCCATAACAACATACTGGAGTGAGAGATATGGGAGGAAGTGTAAAATAAACCCAGTGAGGAGCAGGGGTGCGGTGGGGACAATAAGGGAACACTGTATCAACATCCGGGGTCCCAGACTGTTCAACATCTTACCAAAGGATATCAGAAACACGGCTGGAACCAGTGTAGAAGCCTTCAAGAGGAAACTGGACAAGTATCTTTACCAGGTGCCAGATCAACCAGGCTGTGATGGATATGTGGGGCAGCGGGCCTCCAGCAGCAACAGCCTGGTTGACCAGGCAAGCATCAGACGAGCCTGACCCATGGTCGGGGTCAGAGAGTAGATAAACTCTCGAAACTTCAAAGGTATATTAAAGGTAAGGTAAGTTTTCGAAAGTTCTTTTGATACAAAATTATTAATTTTTACATGAACATAAATGAAAAAAATATATCTTTAAACGTATAAGACAAAAATTTAGGAAGGATTTAATTTACCAATTTTACCTATTCAGTACGACATACATACGTATATATACATCAAAGCATCGTAACAGTAATATTCTGGGTGGAAGCCATTGTACAGTGACCAGTCGCTACAATTTAGTGCTTGACTTCTCACTCGACTAAACCTGAGGGATATCACCCAAACGCCACCTGTGGCAGAAGCAATCCCTAGTAAGTCTGTGGATATGGCTCACCACATTTCACTATCCGCATTTCATGTTCTCCATCCCGTTGAATAAACCTTATTAAAGCAAGATTAAATTGTATAATTTTGTAACCATTGTCACTAAAAGAGTATCATTCTGCGAATTCACAGTCTGATGGAACCACGTTAGGATATTTATGACATCAATATTTCCCAGCACAACAAGAACTGAGACAGCGTATTAAATTTTCCCTGCATGTCAGCAACACTGAGGACATCAACACCTCTCTTAATGTGAAATTCAAAAGAAAATCACAGAAACCTCCCATAACGAAAGAGCACTGAAAGGCATACGAACATTTCCTTCGGTTTTCTGAGACATACAACAAAACTGTCTGCCTCTGTGTCACACCTACATGCAACTATCAAGAAACTGGTTCAATGACGCTCCGCCAATCTGCAACCACCACCAAATGCTGTGGTTCCGTGCCAGTTCACATCACACGCGCCTTCAGCCAAGTGTACGCTAGCTCCAGAGCAACACATCAGTGAGTTACAAGCGACAGAATTCAATATGAGTGTCCCGGCGTGGAGTCAGGTGTGGCGGATGCGGCGTGCACCACAGGAACACAACAGGCAGGACAGCACGATCAATACAAGTGTGAGGAGGGCCTAACAGGCGAGGGCTTGAGGCCCTCTACACACTTGGTGCCGCCACCAGGGCCACGAGGTGCTCGAGTGCCACTTGACCGTCAGGGCTACCAAGGCAAGCTTCTCACTCAAGTCTAGCAGCATGTCCAAGGCGAGTCAACTATCACCGTCATAACGACAGTGAAAGTAAATTTATGCAAAAATATTGCAGTTTATACAGTATACGCATTAATATTTTTACGCAGACATATAATGAGCCAGCAAACACACACACACACACACACACACACATACACACACACACACACTAATTTCTCCAGTGTTTACATCATACATCCAGTGTTTACATCTGCCGTTTACATCATACGTTGTGGAGCTTGCGGTAAGACGTACGTAGGTGCAGCATGAAGGTCAATGGAACTCAGACCTCATGTCAATGGAACTCAGACCTCAGGCCAATGGAACTCAGACTTCAGGTCAATGGAACTCAGACCTCAGAGAACGCTTGCAGGAGGGACGACCACAATAATGCGCGTGTTCGACGCTGATCAACAGGCGCACGTCACGAAGTGACGTGCCAAGCTGGTAAATCTATGAAAACGATTTGTATAAACGAAAGTATCTGGACGCGGAGATGAGAGCACTCACTAACACCATACCACAGTAGTCTGGTAGCCATAGTACATGTAAAACCCTAGCTAAACAACTGCCGCCTAACTGATACTGACACCAAATGACATCAGCTTACACAGATGACCACTGCAGTAGACCAGGCAGGTTTTTCTCCAACTCGTATGTTTCTCCTACCTAATTTTAAGCTACTACTTCTAGCCTCGTTTACTATTTATTATGTCTCCTATCCCCCTTCTTTTTTGTTATAATACCTCATTGTGTGCCAGACTCCTTGTACTATATGTACTGCTTGTTGAAGCTGACTATATTAAGACTGAAGAAGTCACTCATGTCAAAATGTTTCCTTATTAAGTGCCTTAATCGTTGCATAGACTGGCAGATAGTGTCCTCCAAATACTCATCCATAAGCTTGGACAATAACAGGGATAGAAGGAGAAGTTATACAGTAGAACGCGTAATACTTCAAAAACAGAAGACAGAGTGATAGTACAGGAGGAAGTGCTAAGTTGCATTATGCCAAAGAAAGTGTTGTCGGTGTTCCCCAATATTAGAACGAAGGTCGTTACTTTTCTAATACATATAAAAGACCTTTCGGATGGGATCGAACCCGATGTGTGTTTATTTGCAGTTAATTTACCTATGACCTGTTGACTGCTTAGTCAACCAGACTGTTGTTGCTGTTGTTGTTAATGACTCATCGACCCACATATCATAGCTTGGTTGATCTGGCACTCTGCGGAAGTAATGATCTAATTTCCTCGAAGACTACCGATTCCAGGAACATTTCTGACTTCTGCTGGTAGCAGGCTGAAAAATTTAGTCCCAAAGAAGTTGATATAGTGTTCTCTTACTGTGCCCGTGTCTCCTCTGCTTTTCACTGGGTCTATTTTACACTTCTTCCCATCTCTCTCAATCCAATACATTGTTATGAAAGTGTGCCTCCAGCGAAATTTAGCAATGTCACATGAGTAAACAAGCAGGTGGCAATAACTCAACCCATGTGAAGGGTTACGAAATTTGAAGGGAAGGATAAACGGAATACGGATTGGGAGGTGAGAGCCTCTGCAAGCATCAAAGAAACAAGAGTATCTTAGGAATGACGATCACACGGAGCATACTATGGGAAGAACACAAACTACACTACCTGGGCGGCTTGTGTGAGGCTAACAAATCTTGGAATATCGTTCAGGAATCTCAACAAATCTTTCAGAACTCCTGCACACAACGTATGCTAGTCCCATACCATAATATGCAGCAGAAGTGTTAAGTCCACACCTAATTAAGCATGCTCAAAAGCTTGAAAAGTTGCAAAGCTTTTCAGCTAAATTACTCCCAGAGCTAAGAGTACATTACGAGGAGATATTAAAGAAAGTGAATCTGACATCTTGGAAGAGGATAAGGCGACATTATTACGAGGCGTAAAATAAAAAAGAGGGATTGACAAGGCTAACGACAGACTTTTTTTTTACAATACGAGGACGATGCACAAGGGGACATCGATGGAAGTTAAAAACACGATGAGTCAAAAGGATGTTAGGAAAAATTGTTCCAGCTTCAAGGTAATAGAAAAGTTGTACACAACCGTGTTATAACACCAACTGTGTTGTGACACCACCAACTGTGTTGTGACACCACCATCTGTGTTGTGACACCATCAACTGTGTTGTGACACCACCAACAGTGTTGTGACGCAACCGAACTGTTTAGTGACACCAACTACACTGTGACACAATCAACTGTGTTGACACCAACTGTGTTAGGATACCATAGTGTAGAATAGAGGCTGTGTATGTGGATTTCACGACTGGATAGGTTAATGGTCCCGTTTCTTTCATGAAATTCAGTCCAAAACCTGCCGCCCCATTCTTGCTCCTAAACTATTGGGTACTCACCTCTATTACTACATAGCAGGCAGTGTACATACGATAGGCCGTGGTTTCTCCAGGTCTCTGGTGCAGGAGGTAGCCCACCCTCGCACACAGCCCCAATGAACAAGTGCGCACTTAATACACCTAGGATACTTATATGCAAGGTGGTAGCTGTGAGAGCACCTAAGAATACCTATGTGGGGAGTCACGGGCCACGGTTTTGTCTGTAGTGAGTTTTCGCGGTATATATCCGTTTCAAGGGAGGTAATGGGTAATCCAAGATATCTACGAGGGAAGTCGCCTTGTGGCTCACAGGTTGTAGTGTGACTAAAGATGCTGGGTACGCCTAATTATTATTATAATCAAAAAGAAGCGCTAAGCCACAAGGACTATACAGCAAGGACGGCGTGGGGGCCCCAATCGGGAGGGGACGGTGCGAACTGATGCCCAGGACATATATTGTGTAGGACACTCGTGTGGAACTAAGCTAAATTGTCTAACTCTAACTTAGTCTAAATAAATGTAGTAGCAATGTACAATACACTAGCCTGTGAAGGCATAGTAACTAGGATAAGTCATAGAAATTATGTGTATATACAGAACTTATGGCATCCCCTGGGTGGTGGCTTGTAACGGTTCTGGGAAATCACCTGTTCCCCACATCAACTGTGTTGTGACACCAACTGTGTTGTGACATTGTCAACTGTGTTGTGACACTATCAACTGGATTGTGACAACAACTTTATTGTGACACCAACTCTGTCGTGACACCACTGCGTTGTGACATTCACTGTATTGTGACAAAATCATCTGTGCTGTGACACCAACTGTGTTGACAACGAAATGTGTTGCGACACCACCAACTGTGTTGTGACACCAACTGTGTTACGACACCACCAACTGTGTTGTGACACCAACTGTGTTGTGACACCAACTGTGTTGTGACACCAACTGTGTTGGGACACCAACTGTGTTGGGACACGCAGTGGGTGATGACTCTCAAGGTAGTAAACAAAACTCGTGCTGTTTTAGGAACTAAATAGTATTAATTACATTCACCAGTACAAAGTCGCCAAAACTTACAAATAAATCGTCAAAATCAGTCGTATTTCTATGTAAACATTAGCATTGTAAAATACCACATCTCGAATACAAATGGAATCAACTGTTGCATAACGAAACGATCATTCTCCCTCTTAATGGCGCACCTCACTCCTTCCTGGCATCACAAAAAAATGGAACCCGTGAAACACACGCATTTCAATACTAATTACGAATTTAAATGCATGTTCATTTATACAATTAGAATTTTTATTCATGTCTCATTTTTTTGCAGGACATGAAACATTTTTGCTGACGCATAAAACATTTAAATTTACAGATGTAATCAACACCATTCACACAAAATATTACATAAAACAGAAACATGATATATATATATATATATATATATATATATATATATATATATATATATATATATATATATATATATATATATATATATATATGCAAGGAATTCGCGAGAGCATGCGAAATATACACAAACACTGATCTCTGGCTGAAGGAGACTCGAACCTACGAACCTTAGGACAAGGTACGCAGTGCTTTACCAATCTACCCACACTGGACCAATACCTTGGCGTGTAGCAGAGCTACACGTTTGATCCAAGGCAGCCAGCTTTCAGGGAGAAGGCTTACAGCTTTTCATCTCATCCCCTGCATGCATCAGCCTTACTAGAGATTTGAACAATGCAAGGAATTCGCGAGAGCATGCGAAATATACACAAACACTGATCTCTGGCTGAAGGAGACTCGAACCTACGAACCTTAGGACAAGGTACGCAGTGCTTTACCAATCTACCCACACTGGACCAATACCTTGGCGTGTAGCAGAGCTACACGTTTGATCCAAGGCAGCCAGCGTGGCAGTCCAGTGTGGGTAGATTGGTAAAGCACTGCGTACCTTGTCCTAAGGTTCGTAGGTTCGAGTCTCCTTCAGCCAGAGATCAGTGTTTGTGTATATTTCGCATGCTCTCGCGAATTCCTTGCATTGTTCAAATCTCTAGTAAGGCTGATGCATGCAGGGGATGAGATGAAAAGCTGTAAGCCTTCTCCCTGAAAGCTGGCTGCCTTGGATCAAACGTGTAGCTCTGCTACACGCCAAGGTATTGGTCCAGTGTGGGTAGATTGGTAAAGCACTGCGTACCTTGTCCTAAGGTTCGTAGGTTCGAGTCTCCTTCAGCCAGAGATCAGTGTTTGTGTATATTTCGCATGCTCTCGCGAATTCCTTGCATTGTTCAAATCTCTAGTAAGGCTGATGCATGCAGGGGATGAGATGAAAAGCTGTAAGCCTTCTCCCTGAAAGCTGGCTGCCTTGGATCAAACGTGTAGCTCTGCTACACGCCAAGGTATTGGTCCAGTGTGGGTAGATTGGTAAAGCACTGCGTACCTTGTCCTAAGGTTCGTAGGTTCGAGTCTCCTTCAGCCAGAGATCAGTGTTTGTGTATATTTCGCATGCTCTCGCGAATTCCTTGCATTGTTCAAATCTCTAGTAAGGCTGATGCATGCAGGGGATGAGATGAAAAGCTGTAAGCCTTCTCCCTGAAAGCTGGCTGCCTTGGATCAAACGTGTAGCTCTGCTACACGCCAAGGTATTGGTCCAGGGTGGGTAGATTGGTAAAGCACTGCGTACCTTGTCCTAAGGTTCGTAGGTTCGAGTCTCCTTCAGCCAGAGATCAGTGTTTGTGTATATTTCGCATGCTCTCGCGAATTCCTTGCATTGTTCAAATCTCTAGTAAGGCTGATGCATGCAGGGGATGAGATGAAAAGCTGTAAGCCTTCTCCCTGAAAGCTGGCTGCCTTGGATCAAACGTGTAGCTCTGCTACACGCCAAGGTATTGGTCCAGTGTGGGTAGATTGGTAAAGCACTGCGTACCTTGTCCTAAGGTTCGTAGGTTCGAGTCTCCTTCAGCCAGAGATCAGTGTTTGTGTATATTTCGCATGCTCTCGCGAATTCCTTGCATTGTTCAAATCTCTAGTAAGGCTGATGCATGCAGGGGATGAGATGAAAAGCTGTAAGCCTTCTCCCTGAAAGCTGGCTGCCTTGGATCAAACGTGTAGCTCTGCTACACGCCAAGGTATTGGTCCAGTGTGGGTAGATTGGTAAAGCACTGCGTACCTTGTCCTAAGGTTCGTAGGTTCGAGTCTCCTTCAGCCAGAGATCAGTGTTTGTGTATATTTCGCATGCTCTCGCGAATTCCTTGCATTGTTCAAATCTCTAGTAAGGCTGATGCATGCAGGGGATGAGATGAAAAGCTGTAAGCCTTCTCCCTGAAAGCTGGCTGCCTTGGATCAAACGTGTAGCTCTGCTACACGCCAAGGTATTGGTCCAGGGTGGGTAGATTGGTAAAGCACTGCGTACCTTGTCCTAAGGTTCGTAGGTTCGAGTCTCCTTCAGCCAGAGATCAGTGTGTATATATCTATATATATATATATATATATATATCTATATATATATATATATATATATATATATATATATATACACACACACACACCGGTGAAGCGTAAACCAGTGAAAAGGGGGGCCAGCAGCTATGACTCGACCCCTGCAACCACAATTAGGTGAGTATACACACACATGTACGCACGAACTCACGCATGCACACACACGAGCGCGCTCTCACATTAACCAAATAACTGCTGCAGCATATGGGCGACTAGCAAACCTAAGAATAGCATTCCGACACCTCAGTAAGGAATCGTTCAGGACTCTGTACACAGTGCACGTTAGGCCCATACTAGAGTATGCAGCACTAATTTGGAACCCACACCTAGTCAAATACGTCAAGAAATTAGAGAAAATGCAAAGGCTGACAACGAGACTAGTCACGAAGCTAAGGGGCATGTCCTACTAAGAGAGGTTAAGGGAAATCGACATGACGACACTGGAGGAGAAGATAGGGGAAGGATATGATAACGACATATAAAATACTGAGAGGAAATGACAAGGTGGACAGAGATAGGATGTTCCAGAGATGGGACACAGCAACAAGGGGTCACAATTGGAAGCTGAAGACTCAGATGAGTCATAGGGTTGTTAGGAAGTGGAACAGTCTGGAGAGTGATTTAGTGGAGGCAGGATACATAAACAGCTTTAAGAAGAGGCATGATAAGGCTCAAGGAGCAGGGAGAGAGTGGACCTAGTAGCGACCAGCGAAGAGGTAGGGCCAGGAGCTATGAATCGACCCCTGCAAACACAATTAGGTGAGTACACACAAGCATACGCACGTACTCGATGGCCACTTTATTAGGTACATCCTTCTAGTACTGGGTATGGTTCTTCTTTGCCTCCAGAACAACCTGAATTCTTCGTGTCATGGATTCAACAAGGTATTATAAACATTCCTTAAAACTCCTGCTTTATGGTGGTATGATAGCATCACGCAATTGCTGCAGATTTATGGGTGCACATTCATGCTGCTTATCTCCCATTTTCACATCCCAAAAGTTTACGCTAAAGTCTGACCCTACCATCTGAATGTCGCAGCAGAAATCGCGATTCATCAGACCAAGCGACATTTTTCCTGTACAGTTTTTGGGGACCTTGTGCCCACTGTAGCCTCAGTTTCCTGTCCTTAGCTTACAGAAGTGAAACCAAGTGGGATCTTCTACTGCTGTAGCCCATCCATCTTAAGGTTCGACACGTGCGTTCAGAGATGCTCTTCTGTATACCACTGTTGTAATGCGTGGTCGAGTTACTGTCACTTTCCTGTCAGCTTGAACCAGTCCGGCCATTCCTTTTTTACACAAATCAGTTTTACAGGCTAAGAGCTGTTATCCTACCTTAGCTCATTTCCAAGTCCAGCCCTATCTGAGGTATACTACCACCCCCCCAGGATATGACCCACACCAGTCGGCTAATACACAGGTACCTACTTACTGCTAGGCGAACAAGGAAACACGCCCAATGTTTCCAGCCGTACCGGAGATAGAACCACGAACACAGTGTGTGAGCTCACTGCCGCTCACTGGATGTTGTGTGTTTTTCGCATCATGCTCTGCGTGAAAATCCCAGAAGATCAGCTGTTTGAGATGCACAAACCACAACATCTGTCACTAACAATCATTCCACTGTCAAAGTCTTATCCCCATTCTGATGTTCGGTCTAAGCAAAAACGGAACTTCTTGACCATGTCTGCACGCTTTTAGGAATTGATGCGCTCCCACGCGATTGGCTCATTAGATATTTTCATTAGCGATCAAGTGGCCACTGTGTGTGAAGACGACGACTAGCAGGGAGTCGAAATATACAATTAATTTTCCAAGTTTCTGACTCCATGTGGGTTGTCATTGAGCGCGAGCGAGCGCACGCACGCACGCACGCACACACACACACACACACACACACACACACACACACACACACACACGCACACGCACACACACACAAGCATACACACAAGCAAACACACGCACACTATATATATATATATATATATATATATATATATATATATATATATATATATATATATATATATATATATATATATATATACACACACACCGGTGAAGCGTAAACCAGTGAAAAGGGGGACCAGGAGCTATGAATCGACCCCTGCAACCACAATTAGGTGAGTATACACACACATGTACGCACGAACTCACGCATGCACACACACGAGCGCGCTCTCACATTAACCAAATAACTGGTACCAGGTACCAGGTACCAGGACACTCGCACATATTCCCAAAGCAGCCCGTCCACACGCAGCTGGGAAACTTACAGACCTCCTGAAAAAAGTAAACGATGGTTCCACTATCTTAAATGCTCCACCAACCATCAAGGCATGGCACAACTTGCTACTTTTTGGCAATGTCTGCTTAGCTGTGCCGGAAAGAAGGGGAAAGAGGCTAGCCTCAATGATAATTAAATCCTTAAGAGATTTTCCTAGAAATGATAACCTCATTCACCTTCCCCGTCAACACAAAAAAGGGAGAGGCAGAACCCCCACTCACTCTACTGACAGTGAAAAAGTCAGAGTCCAGGTGAGCAAGAAAATTGAAGAGGGCAACACAGTGGGGGCAATCAGAATTATTACCAGTGAAGATACAGTTGCTCCCAGGGATGCTGACACGGCTGAAGCACTTAGAGGAAAGCACCCTGCCAGGGAAACCAGTGGCACCAACAGTTCCAACACCTCTGTCCCCACTATGGAACCATTGATTGTGGAAGACTCAGACATTTACAAAGCAATAATGTCGTTCCCATCTGGCTCTGCTGGGGGTTACACTGGAATAAGGCCACAGCATTTAAAGGAAATGGTTAATCCAGTTATTGGGGAAATTGCAGAGACACTGCTTTCAGAGATCACAAGGTTCGTCAACAATTCCTTGGCTGGTCTGATTCCTGATGAAATTAGACCTTTCTTTTTTGGTGCAACACTTTGTGCACTTAAAAAGAAGGATGGAGGAATTCGGCCAATTGCAGTAGGCAACACGTTACGCCGCCTCGTATCCAAAGCTGCTGTCCGAAGTATTCGTGCACAGGCAGCCATGATGCTTCAACCAAACCAGCTTGGCTTTGGGGTCTCTCAAGGAAGTGAAGCAGCGGTTCATGCAACAAGGGCATATATCAACAACCTGCCTGAGGACAATGCAGTGGTAAAATTAGATTTCAAGAATGCGTTCAATCTCCTGAAAAGAGACGTGGTATTAGCAGCAGTACAAGAACATTTCCCTGGTCTCTTCCCTTTTGTTTCAGCTGGGTATAGCAAGGAATCAATGCTTCTCTTTGGAGAGCATGAAATCACATCATCAGAGGGTGTCCAACAAGGAGATCCTCTTGCACCATTTCTCTTCTGTATTGCAGTTAGGGAAATCACAGTCAGACTGACCAGCGAGCTAAACATCTGGTTCCTAGATGATGGCACACTAGCAGGTACAAAGGAGTCCCTCCTACATGACCTTACACAGGTAATGACACGGGGACAGGAAATGGGTCTTATCCTGAATCCATCCAAATGTGAAATCATCTCAGTCAGTCAACAAGTGATAAATGCAGTGAGATCAAAACTACCAGGAGCAGCAGTCATTGCCCCCACAAATAGTGTCTTGCTAGGAGCACCTCTGGGAAGCAATGCCATTGACACAATTTTCAGGAAGAAATTGGAAGAGTTAAGGAGAATGGAACAACGAATAGGCAATCTGGACACCCACGATGCCTTGTACCTTCTCACAAAGTGCTTGAGTCTGCCCAGGTTGACATATTTCCTAAGATGTGCACCTTCATATGATAACCCTATACTGCACGAATATGACAGTATTCTGAGGCAGATTTTTACGAAAGTACTTAACCTTACTCTAGAAGACGGGCAGTGGAACCAAGCTACACTTCCAGTCAGACTAGGAGGCATTGGTGTCCGCAAGTCATCACAGATTGCGTTACCTGCTTTTCTGTCCTCGTGTATTGCATCCAGAGAGCTTGTAGCAGCGATTCTCCCTGAACATCTTAGGGACAAGATTGGAGCCCAGGACCAAAAATTCATTGACGGAGCAATGATCTGGGATAATCTAACGGGCTCAGAAACCAGACCTGCTCCCCCCAACAACTACAAACAATCGCACTGGGATGGTCCAATAGTGGAAAATATAGCCTCAACGATGCTTCAGAGTGTGTCAGGGAAGGATAGAGCCCGCCTGCTGGCAGTGAGAGCCCCTCATGCTGGGGACTTTCTGTTGGCTGTTCCCAACTCCAGCCTTGGCACACGCCTCGACCCACAGACCATCCGCATCGGTGTTGCCCTTCGACTTGCCGCCCCTATTCTCGCCGAACACAGGTGTATTTGTGGCAGTGAAGCAGCAGACCGATTCGGGTACCATGGTCTTGTGTGCCGTAAATCCGAGGGAAAGATTGCAAGACATGAGGAGGTTAATAACATTATCAAGAGGAGCCTCACAACAGCTGGATGCCCAGCAGTAAGGGAGCCACCCCAACTATGCAGATCTGATGGCAGCCAGAAGCGTCCAGATGGTATCACCCTTCAAGCCTGGACAGATGGGAAGCAGGTGGTGTGGGACTATACATGTGCATCTACCTTGGCTGATACCTATCTCCAATACACCAGGGAGGAAGGAGGGGCAGCTGCCAGCTTTAGGGAGTACCAAAAGTATAGAAAATATGGAGAACTTGCCCATCATTATATGTTTGTTCCCATAGGCTCAGAGACCCTTGGCTCATGGGGAAAGAGTGCATCTAATTTCCTTAAGGAGCTGGGAAAAAGACTCATCAGGGTAACTAGGGATCCCAGGGCAGCTAGTTTTCTGTTCCAGCGGCTCAGCGCGGCTGTTCAAAGGGGTAATGCATGCTGCATTTTGGGCACACGCCCCAGCTCTGAGGAGCTGGATGAGATTTTCGCCTTATAATCGGTGATACACACGTAACAACATGTATATATATATATATATATATATATATATATATATATATATATATATATATATATATATATATATATATATATATGTGCCACCTTTATATCAACAATGTATCTCTTAAATCTTCTGTGCCATATTATGTAATAAAATATTCCTATTGGTAAAAAAAAAATAGTTTAAAAGATGGGGTGGTAGGGGAAGTGGAATATTCAAATGGCTTCAGGAAGAAATCCAAATATTCTTCCTTGAAGCCTTTTTATCCACTTCTCCGAGGCTATGGGTCCCACAATTTACACCAGAGGTGGACCCCATCCTATATATATATATATATATATATATATATATATATATATATATATATATATATATATATATATATATATACGATGGGGTCCACCTCTGGTGTAAATTGTGGGACCCATAGCCCATATATATATATATATATATATATATATATATATATATATATATATATATATATATATATATATATATATATATATATAATTATCGCGAACAATTAGCTTAATATAACCTTTCGAAATGGTAATTGCCAAATTACAAAAAATCCCTTGTAAAAATTCTAGATTTTTTAGTGAAAGACGCACTCAGTTGTACCCAGACACAAACACTGTGATTCGCAGTTAAACATTTACAATCATACTGACATTCTTAATAACATTTTCAAACAAATTAATTCACATGTAAAAATGTTTGTTATGGCACATGCAAACAATGACACTAGCATATAAAAGATTTCAAGCCACACTAAGAATAGAAAAATCTTGCTTCAATTACCGGGTTATATTTATTCTCGCGAAGTAATTTATTCACACAAATACACACACACACACACTCTCTCTCTCGATATATATATATATATATATATATATATATATATATATATATATATATATATATATATATATATATATATATATATATATATTGTGATGAATGGTTTGAAAAACCGACAAGTTGAAGATTGAGACACTTATGCAGCATATGGGAATCTTTATTCAGGAAAAGTTTCGCCACACAGTGGCTTCGTCAGTCCAATACTAAGAGGAAGGCGTAAGGAGAGGAGTATGAGGTAATCAGTCCCTCAGCCTGGAGTCGATGTGTTCAGTCCATCAATCTTGTAGAATGTACAGCATAGGGCCGTAGACGTGGCTTATATACTGTAGTGAGGTGAGGTGAAGCAGGCGGAGGCGGGGTCATAGTGGTACCATCCACTAGTCGAAGTAGGTCTTCGTCCAAAGGTTGAACAAGTGTTGAAGAATTCTTTGTAACAAGATCCTGAATAAAGATTCCCATATGCTGCATAAGTGTCTCAATCTTCAACTTGTCGGTTTTTCAAACCATTCATCACAACTGTCAGACACTGCAGCATCATGGGATCTTGTTACAAAGATTTCTTCAACACTTGTTCAACCTTTGGACAAAGACCTACTTCGACTAGTGGATGGTACCACTATGACCCCGCCTCCGGCTGCTTCACCTCACCTCACTACAGTATATAAGCCACGTCTACGGCCCTATGCTGTACATTCTACAAGATTGATGGACTGAACACATCGACTCCAGGCTGAGGGACTGATTACCTCATACTCCTCCTCTCCTTACGCCTTCCTCTTTGTATTGGACTGACGAAGCCACTGTGTGGCGAAACGTTTCCTGAATAAAGATTCCCATATGCTATATATATATTGGCAGTGTCCTCGTTGGTTTGTTATATCTGGGACATATTACAACTCCAATGCAGGTAATATGTTCCAGATATAACTCACCAGGACATAATGCTCAAAAACGCAAGTCATACATTTACTTATTTCGACCGACACTTCATCAAGGTGTATGAAACTTGACCAATATATTTTATATGAATGTCTGGCACTGTTATTGGACTGTAGTTCTTTCTCTGTGGTTGTGGGTGTAGCTGTTGCGGGTGTATTTTTTGAGGGTGTAGTTGTATTTGTTAAGCTTGCTTTGATTGTTACTTTGTGGCCATAACTGTTCCTCTGGCTTTTTGTAGTTAAACTGCTTCTTTAAACAAAACACACACACACACACACACATACACACACACATTTGTTTTAAAGTTTTGATCTCAAAATTAGAATAAGTGAGCATAAACGATTATTTAGGTATGTACAGCAGAGCTCCGCCTATTTCTATCATGTAAAATCCATTAATGAGAGAGATTAATAAGGCGAGGAAGCCTGGAGATTAAGTGGAAATAACAGTTGAAACCGAAAGAAAGAACATGTTAGATGTAAAGGTGGAGGTCCTGGAAAGATGAAGAGGTAATTTTGACGTGTGGTTGAATGTGGATGCGAGGAAAGTGTGTGAGACAGTGAGTAGAATGAAACGGGGTAAAGCATTTGGTATACATAGGATTAAGACAGTAATGTTAAAAGAAGATGGTTTTGGATTGGTTGGAGTATGTGTTTAATATATGGATGAAATAAGGAAAGACACCAAAGTATTGGCAGTGAGCATGCATAGTTATGTATAAAGGAAGGGAACGAAATAGAATGTAAGAAATCTAGGAGGATAATCTTACTGAGTATACCAGGTAAAGTTTATGGCAGAACTATTAATGGAAGGGTCAGGGTAAGACAGAAAATAGTATTGCAGAGAAGCAGGGAGGATTTAGGAAGGATAGGGGATGTGCAAACCAAGTTTTGAAGCATGTAAGTGTATAGTACTTAGATGAAGGTAAGGAGCTGTTTGCTGCATTTATGGATTTAAGACAGGCATAGTAGGGTGGACAGAGAAGCCTTGTGGCAAAGGTTACAAATATATGGAATAACAGTAGTTAAGAGTTTTAATGCGGAGTAAGGATCGAGTTAGGGCATGTAAGAGGGAGAACTATTTTTCAGTGATAGTAGGAGTTAAAGATGTGATGTCACCACAGTCGTATAACATATTTATAGACGGGGTTATAAAAGTGAATGATAGGGTGTTAGGGAGAGGTGTGGGATTAAAAGATGTTAGATATAATACAGAATGAGAGGTATCACAGTTGCTCTTTGTTGATGACACAGTCTTTTGGAGTATTCTGAAGACAAGTTATAATGGCTGGTGGCCAAATTTGAGGAAGAACGTAAAAGAATTAACTGAAAAGTGAACACAGAAAAGGGCAAAGTGATGAGGGGTAACAAAAAAGTTTAGATAATGACAGATTGAATGACAGATTGGGAGTGGACTTTTCAGCAGATGTCTATGAAAGATAAAGTGAACCACAAACGTCAAAGGTAAGCGGTGTGTTGAGGCATCTGTAGAAAGAAGTTTATTTATGAGGGACTAAGATATTTTTAGATTTTTGTCGCCGAAGCGGCTAGCTAATTGAGCACCCCATATCTATCCTATGGATGGTAGCACAAGAGCATATGGATACACAACAGGTCTGGGAAGTAGGGCCCACGAGGGTGAACAGTACATCTAGATTTATATATGTACAACTACCTTATCTGTAGCGAGCAAAGTTAGGATATTTGCGTAATATGTTTGGCATCTTATTTTCATTAATAAGATATTTTAACGTATCACATAGGTTATTATACTATCTCTATATTCCCCCACTGTTCAAGAAAGTGACCATAATACTTTTGTATTTAGTATGATCATCATGTGTGTATCTGTCAAACTGCCAGTAGCACTTGCAAACAAGCCTCAGCCTGGCTACTACATCATTCAGTCTCTTTGACGCTGTAAGTTGCTCACTCGACACACTTATAGTGAGTCATAGCTCTGTCAAGGCTTCTGCGTTCCTATGTCATTCACTTTCATTATTTACTGATTTGATTAATAATGCTAAACACAGATATACCAAAGCTATATTCTACATTTTTCACCAGGGTATTTCGGCTAACTAACAACTTTATCATGAAGGAGTAACTCAGTATGTGATGGAATCAATAAAAATTGCACATTTCTTTTTTTTCCTCCGATTTTGGAGCATCTAAACTGCCTTTACCATGGAGCATGAAGTCAATATGTAAGCCAATAGTCATTAATGATGACATAGAATTAATAATAATCAAGGAGTTAAGCTCTGAGTCATACGTTAACTTTAATGCTATTAGGATGACAAACATTTCAGTTTACAGTGTAGAAGCCCAGCTGTTAATTTTAATGCCTAACTGAACATAGTTCCTGTCGTTCTTATCTAGGGAGGTGATAAGAGCAGATGCAACTCTGCCAGTAGACTCCTACTCAGATCAATCAGTATGTAATATGCTACATATTACTAACAGTTAAGTGAGAAATTTCTTTTGAGAAGTTGCCTTTGCAAATTATTTAAGGAAAAGATTACTAGTGGTGAGCTTCTTTATAAGGCTTAAAGTTATGTGATATTAAATGAATACAACTTCCATGGAGGGGTGAAATGTTCTTGTGTAGGCAAGATAACTAGATTCAACGTAACTGATGTTTTCACCTTGCAAACAGATGGGTGCGTCATGTCGTTTACCATCATCTTAGTGTTTGATGAGAATATCACGAGGCTTAATCGATTATAAATTATTTGAGCGTCGTTAAGAATGATACTCATTTTCTTTTTCCCTGTTGTATAGTTCACGTCATCACCATATCTTATAGAATATAGTATGTGTATAGAGTACAGTGATATAAATACTTTTATATGGTCCTGAGGTGTTGTAACGAGGAGGCTGGAGGCAGTGGGAATGTTATGTTTGAGAGAGCAATGTGTGTGGTGTGAATATCATGCAGAGAATTCGGAGTGTAGATATTAAAAGGCGATGTGGGGTGACTAAGGGTATAATTCAGAATTCTGAGGAGGGGTTGTTGTGTGTAAGGTAGGTGGGACAGGAGTCGTACCAGGAAGAGTTGGAGGGAGGAGGGGTAAAGAAGGCTTTGTATTTTAGAGGCTTGATCATCTAGCAAGCTTTTGTATGCGTGCATGTTAGACAGGAGTGACCGAATGCGAGTGTTTTTTAAGGCATATGTTGTCGGAGTGTGACCAAGGTAACATGTGTGAAGGGATTCAGAGAAATCGTTTAGCCGGACTTGAGTTCTGGAGGCAGGAAATCCAGTGCCTACATTCTGAAGTATGGGGAGGGGATATTTCAGTTCAGAGGGTAATCTGAATTGTGATGCCAGCACACTTCTAGCAAGACATCAGTTGAATGAGTGATGGTGAATTTGTTTCCTTCTTTGGGTCACCCTATCTTGGAGGAGGACGGCCGTTGAGGTAAAAAATTAAGAAGGAAGCCAACCTGTGGCTTCCGCCTCTGGAAGATCCTTGTAAGACCTGGCTCTCGAGGTCTCCAAGAGAGATACCACCTTGATTGTGTATTGTTCTGGTAGCTGTCATGTGCGCTTCACCTACCATTATGCTCTTGCTGTTTGTGCACCTCCCTCCCTCTAGTGGACTCGAATGGCATATTGTGTACAATATTAACGAAAAGAAACGTTGGCGTACTGTGTACAATATTAACGAAAAGAAACGTTGGCGTACTGTGTACAACATTAACGAAAAGAAACGTTGGCGTACTGTGTACAACATTAACGAAAAGAAACGTTGGCGTACTGTGTACAACATTAACGAAAAGAAACGTTGGCGTACTGTGTACAACATTAACGAAAAGAAACGTTGGCGTACTGTGTACAACATTAACGAAAAGAAATGTTGGCGTACTGTGTACAATAAAAAAACGCTAATTTACTGCCTACAGTATTAAGGAAACGATGACGCACTACCTTCAATATTACCGAAATGAAAAGTTTGGGAACAAACTTTTACCGGTACAGCGTTTCTTTGTGTTAGAGCTTTATTAAGCTTTATCAAGCATGACTTGATAAAGCTTTGAGAGAGCGAAATGATGTCTCATTTAAACCTGTCTAGCAACGTGACTAATGAACAGCTGACTCTATTGTAGCCACTTAAGTAAAAATTATTCATAGGAATAGCGACGTGGGTATTGAGAGCCTCTTTGCACACTTTAGTTATGTGTGTGTGTGTGTGTGTGTGTGTGTGTGTGTGTGTGTGTGTGTGTGTGTGAGAGAGAGAGAGAGAGAGAGAGAGAGAGAGAGAGAGAGAGAGAGAGAGAGAGAGAGAGAGAGAGAGAGAGAGAGAGAGAGAGAGAGAGAGAAGACAAACTTAGCACTACCAGCACATGTCAGCAAGCACTAAGCAGATATGCCACTAACACAAATGACACTAACAGATATACCACTAACACACACGACACTAGCAGATATGTCACTAACAGACATATCACTAACAGACATGCCAGTAACAGACATACCACTAACAGAAATACCACTAACAGATATCAAGAAGTGAAGTATACCAGATATATCAACTCCACAATAAACAGATCTCTACATTGCTTTTCCGGTTCATAAACACGACCTCACAACTGGCTCTCCTATTTCTGACCAATGCGTCACCAGTGCTTCAAGACACAGCGTCATGTGAATGCAGTGTTTCAGAGCCACACCAGCACCCCCAACCCAGCCAGTAGCACTTTACAGAGGTAAGTCAATTTGACTCAGGTGACGTGGTAAGAGGTCGATTAGCAGGGGAAAAAGAGGTAGATGGAGGAGACGAAGAGTGGTAGAAGAGGGAAGGGAGGGAGAAGGGGGAAAAAAGATAGATGGAGGAGACGAAGAGTGGTAGAAGAAAAAGGGACGGGAGGAATAGCTGAAGGAAAAAAAGATAGGAGGAGATGAGAAGTGGTGGTAGAAAGAGGGAAGGAAGAGAATGGTAAGAGGAGGGGAGAAAAATCAACCGAAAAAAAGGTGAAAGAAGGCGAAATAAAAGAACAAGAACAGGTGAATGAGAAGGAAGTAAAAAGTAAATTAGAATATTATTGATGAGTAAGACATGTGGAAAAACTGGGTATCTTTATTGTTGAAACGTTTCGCCCACACAGTAGGTTTCTGCAGTCAAATATAGAGGCACTTCCTGCCTATGTATCTAACTGAAGAACTCTACTGTATGGGCGAAACGTTTCAACAAGATACCCAACAGTTGCAAATGTGTTTTACTCATCAACTGGTCGGATTTTTTTATATAATTTTCAATACAGAATATTACTATTATTATTATACTGAAAAGGTGAGGTAGCGCATGTGCTGCCAAAGTTGTGGATTCCACTACTTGAAAGACGAGCATCCACCACCAAGTATATTAACATCAGACAACATGCTGTTTATGGTATTTTATCGAGAAGACGTTTCGTCCTCCAGAAATTAGCAATTTTCTCAGTGATGGGTAGCGACAGAGCATATATATATAAATATACAGGCGGGCCCTGCTTTACTGTGCTTCGCTTTACGATGTTTGGTTAATGCAGCGGTTTCTCAATTCTACCCATTCTACATTTATTCAGACTTCCTACAGTCAATATATTAGCCACTCACTATAAGGACGAAAATATTTTAAGGTAAGTAATGTGTGTATTGTATATGCATTTTTTTAGGCCTAGTTTTACTGCTCATTTAATGTATGATTGTGTAAATATGTTATCAGGCTTTTATATACATTTGAAAGTGAAAAAAGGCTATGTTTCACTTTACAGCAATTTTCACTTTTTGTTGAAAATGGTACAAAATATATGTGCAACAGTTGGGTATCTTCATTGATGAAACGTTTCGCCTACACAGTAGACTTCTTCAAATATAAAGGGAACAGTGATAATGAAACAAGCGAGGTGTAGAGATGGGCGAGTGATGTCACCTGCGGTACTGTCTTCAGCCAAAACCCTGAAGTTTCAATTCGGGTGAGTCAGCAGACCCATTTCAGTCCCTCTCCAATTAGTTTATGAAATAGTATTGTCATATCCAGTGAGAATAAGTCTGACCAATGCTTCAGAAATAAGTAACGAACCCGATTTCTGAGTGATGGTGTTAGTGGTGGCGATCAGAGCAGACTCCAAGCAAAATCTCCTCCATCTGTCTGCTTCTTTGATAACTAGTATGGTGCTGGGGAAGGTTCTCAGATGGTTCTCTGTGTAGCAGTGAATAATACAAGTGTTGTTCGTGTCTTCCCTCTGCTTGGCACTGCTGTGCTCTAGTGTATTTTACAGACCTGTTTACCATTCATCTCTTACTTTACTAAGCATCCTTTTGTTTATCATCCACCCCATAGTTTACCATACATCTTTTAACACCCACATTACCATCCATCCTTTAACATTCACTTTACCATCCATTCATTATTGTCGGTAATTCTACACATTATCACATTTATCCTTTGTTTAACATCCACCCATTTGTTTACAGTTCAAAGCAGTAAACAAGAATACCAAGTGAACAGATCTACGTCACACACATGAATACCAAGTGAACAGATCTACGTCACACACATGAATACCAAGTGAACAGATCTACGTCACACACAAGAATACGCATTAAACAGATCTACGTCACACACTAAAATACACACAAAACAGATCTACGTCACACAAGAATACACACTAAACAGATGTACGTCACACACTAAACTGATCTACGTCACACACTAAAACATGCACTAAACATATCTACGTCACACACTAAATACATCTACATCATCAAAAACATCTCGGAACGTTACCCAATATAGCCTGCGAATATCCATGTCATTCACCGGTACTAATAACGTTACAATTGATAAGGAGACGTTAGCGTGGCTCTCACCACCGCTTTTTTACCACGCGTCTCGTCTCGTTTATTCATTAGCATTCCCTCTTTGTAATTTCCCCTTGTTCTCTCACTCGCAAAGATATCTATTTTTGTTCTTTCTTTCCCTTCTAACAGTCAATCACTTTGATACTGAACTAGAATTTGAAGTTTTCCCTGTATTTCCCTCCCACTCTATGTTGATCTCTCTCTCCATTGTCCGCGTGTGTGTGTGTGCTCACCCTCACCTAATTATGGTTGCAGGGGTCGATTCATAGCTCCTGGCTCCGCGTCTTCACTGGTCGCTACTAGGTCACTCTTCCTGCTCCATCAGCTTTACCATACCTCTTCTTAAAGCTATGTATGGATCCTGCTTCCACTACATCACTTCCCACACTATTCCACCTCCTGACAACTCTGTGACTGAAGAAATACTTCCTAACATAGCTGTGATTAATCTGAGTCTCAGTTTCCAACTGTGACCCCTTGTTGCTGTGTCCCATCTCTGGAACATCCTGTCTCTGTCTACCTTGTCGATTCCTCTCAGTATTCTATATGTCGTTACCCCCCTGTCCTCCAGTGTCGTCAGGTCGATTTCCTTTAACCTCTCTTCGTAGGACATGCCCCTTAACTCCGGGACTAGTCTTGTTGCAAACCACTGCACTTTCTCTAGTTTCCTTACGTGCCTGGCTAGGCGTGGGTTCCAAACTGGTGCTGCATACTCCAATATAGGCCTAACGTACACGGGGTACAGTGTCTTGAATGATTCCTTATTAAAATGTCGGAATGCTGCTCTTAGGTTTGCTAGGCGTCCGTATGCTGCAGCAGTTATTTGGTTGATGTGCGCCTCAGGAGATGTGCCCGGCGTTATACTCACCTCAAGATCCTTTTCCTTGAGGTTTGCAGTCTCTGGCCCCCTAGATTGTACTCCGTCTGCAGTCTTCTTTGCCCTTCCCCACTCTTCATGACTTTGCACTTGGTGGGGTTGAACTCCAGGAGCCAGTTTGAATATCATAAATGGTATACAATACCGACAGGTTGGTAGGTACGTTTCAGAATAAAGTTGCCTAACTGTTGCTCATATGTCTTACCTACGAGAAGCCAGTTTCTGGAGCAGGCCTGCAGCCTGTCCAGATCCCTTTGTAGCTCTGCCTGGTACTCGTCCGATTGAATTATTCTCAACTTCACAACATCTGCAAACAGGGACACCTCTGAATCTAGTCCTTCCGTCATGTCGTTCACAAATACCAGGAACAGTACCGGTCCTAGGACTGATCCCTGTGGAACCCCGCCCACTCTGACACCTCGCACGTACCATGACTCGCTGTTGTCTTCATGACAGGTATTCCCTGATTCATTGCAGTGCCTTCCCTGTTATCCATGCCTGGTCCTCCAGCTTTCGCACTAATCTCTTGTGTGAGACTATGTCAAACGCTTTCTTACAGTCCAAGAAAATGCAATCTAGCTACCCCTCTCTCTCTTGTCGTACTGCTGTCACCCTGTCATAGAACTCCAGTAGGTTTGAGACACAGGATTTCCCGTCCCTGAAACCGTGCTGGCTGTCGTTGATAAGCTCATTCCTATCTAGGTGCACCACCACTCTCCTGATATTTTCCGTTACACTGCATATTATTCATGTCAGTGACACTGGTCTGCAGCTTAATGCTTCGTGTCTGTCTCCTTTTTTAAAAATTGGGACTACATTTGCTGTCTTCCATATCTCAGGTTGGCGCCTTGTTTCGAAAGATGTGTTGAAGACTGCTGTTAGTGGTACACAAAGTGCCTCTGCTCCCTCTCTTACGACCCATGGAGAGATGTTATCCGGCCCCATCGCCTTTGAGGTATCCAGCACACAGACCCTGAGCTGCTTGGGGATTAGCGTGGACGGTTACAAAGCATGGCTTGCTTCTACAGTGTTTTAAAAGCTGAGGTTGGAGAGTTGAAGGAGGAGGTCTTGCTTCTCCAGGAGGAGATTAGGAGGCTGAAGGTCCACCTCAATGGGCCTGGGAGAGAGTGTGAGGTGGTTGGAGATGTGGGGAATGAGGCTTCTAGCAGTGAGGTGCAGTCTGTCTCTCACTGTGAGGAGGCTGTAGGTGGGGTGGTAGCAACGGCTACCAGCAGTGAGGTGCAGCCAGCACCTGCTACAAGTGGCGAGTTGTTCACAGTAATGGGAGGCGCATCAGAGTAAGGAAAGTTAAGAGTGCAGATCTGAAGGTAGGAAATCGCTTCTCTGTTCTCCAGGATGAATGTACTTCAGTGGCCAGTGAAGGTAAGGGTACTACTGCCCCTGCTAATGAAGGTAAGCGCATTCTTGTGGTTGGTGACTCTCAGGTAAGATATGTTGATCGTGCTTTTTGTAATAGGAATAAGAAGATGAGAGATAGAGTGTGCTTCCCTGGAGCTGGTGTTGGGGACATTGTCAACAGACTGGATAATATCATGTCAGGTAATGGGAACAAGCCCATTATCTGTCTCAGTGCTGGTGGAAATGATATTGGGAAGGGTAGGAGAGAAGAGCTGCTAGATAAGTACAGGTCAGCTATAGATTTCATTAAGTCTAAGGGAGGGATCCCAATCATATGTAGCATCTTGCCTAGAAGGGGAGTAGGAAATGAATGGTTGTCTAGGGCAATTGGTGTAAATTGCTGGCTAGACAGATACTGCAAGGAACTTGCAATCCCATTCATTGACAACTGGAACAACTTTTATGGCAAACATGATATGTATGCAAGGGATGGGGTTCATCTCTCTGGGGCAGGGGTGGTAGCACTTGCAGACTCGATTGAGAAGGCCATTGGTGAAATGCCTATGATTTTAAACTGATGGAAGATAGAGGTATGGGTGTGTGTGGGAAACAAGCAGGTTGCAACACTAGGGTTGGAAACAGTAAATGTATAAAAGGCATTCAGCATGAAGTTATAAATAAAGACAATAGAACAGGTCAGCAAACAAAGGGGGACAGCAGAGGGCAGCAAGGGACTAGCTCCCTTAAGGTTTACTATACTAATAGCAGGAGTGTTAGAAATAAGATAGATGAGCTAAGATTAATTGCAAGTGCAGGAAACATAGATATTATTGCTATAACAGAGACCTGGCTCAATCTGAAAGATAGAGAGATGCCCTCTGAATGTCACATACAAGGCTATAAATTATTCCACACTGACAGGGTCAACAGGAAAGGTGGTGGAGTAGCGATGTATGTCAGAGACAATTTAAATTGTTGTGTTAGACAAGATATTAAATTAGAAGCGTCAGCCACTGAATCTGTTTGGTTACAGCTTCTCGAGGGCCGAGAAAAACTAATTTTGGGTGTGATTTACAGGGCCCCAAATCTTGATAGGGAGTGCAGTAAACTTCTATGGGACGAAATTCGTAAGGCATCTACATACGAAAATGTTGTGCTAATGGGAGATTTCAACTATAGACAGATTGACTGGAGCAATTTGACAGGAAATTTAGAGTCGGGTGACTTTCTTGATACGATCCAGGATTGTTTTTTAAAACAGTTTGTGACAGAGCCAACTAGGGGAAATAACCTCCTTGACTTGGTTCTTGCCAGTAGGGAAACACTAATTAATAATCTTGAGGTTAATGATGAGCTTGGGGAGAGTGATCACAAATCACTCAGTTTTAACATATCATGGAATTCCCCTAATAATGGCAATCAAGTCTCCGTCCCTGACTTTCGCTTGGCTGATTTCATAGGACTGAAAAATTACTTAGGTGGGCTGAACTGGAATGACCTGACTAGGGGTCAGGTAGGTGGTGATGGTTGCCGATATGATGCTTTCCAGGGCATAGTTCTAGCTGCTCAGTCAAATTATGTTCCAAATAGGGAAATCAGATCAAACAAAAATGATCCTAAATGGATGAACAATAGATTAAAATATCTGATTGGTCAAAAGAGAGGCATATATAGGCAAATCAAAAGAGGAGAGGGGCAATTAAGAAATCGATATATTCAGTTAAAGAGAGAAATAAAAAAGGGAATTAGAAAAGCAAATAGAGATTATGAGGTTAAAGTTGCAAGAGAATCGAAGACTAACCCAAAAGGATTCTTTCAGGTATACAGAAGTAAGATCAGGGACAAGATAGGCCCACTCAAAAGTTCCTCGGGTCAGCTCACTGACAGTGATAAGGAAATGTGTAGAATTTTTAACACATACTTCCTCTCAGTTTTTACACAGGAGGATACCAGCGATATTCCAGTAATGATAAATTATGTAGAACAGGACGATAATAAACTGTGCACTATTAGGGTCACAAGTGACATGGTCCTTAGGCAAATAGATAAATTAAAACCTAACAAATCCCCAGGCCCTGATGAACTGTATGCAAGGGTTCTAAAGGAATGTAAAGAGGAGCTTAGCACACCTTTGGCTAATCTTTTCAACATATCACTACAAACTGGCATGGTGCCAGATAAGTGGAAAATGGCAAATGTGATACCTATTTTCAAAACAGGTGACAGGTCCTTAGCTTCGAACTATAGACCAATAAGCCTAACCTCCATAGTGGGAAAATTTATGGAATCAATAATTGCCGAGGCAGTTCGTAGCCACCTTGAAAAGCATAAATTAATCAACGAATCTCAGCATGGTTTTACAAAGGGGCGTTCCTGCCTTACGAATTTATTAACTTTTTTCACTAAGGTATTTGAGGAGGTAGATCATGGTAATGAATATGATATTGTGTATATGGACTTCAGTAAGGCTTTTGACAGGGTCCCACATCAGAGACTATTGAGGAAAATTAAAGCACATGGAATAGGAGGAGAAATTTTTTCCTGGATAGAGGCATGGTTGACAAATAGGCAGCAGAGAGTTTGCATAAATGGGGAGAAATCAGAGTGGGGAAGCGTCACGAGCGGTGTTCCACAGGGGTCAGTGTTGGGCCCCCTGCTGTTCACAATCTACATAAACGACATAGATGAGGGCATAAAGAGCGACATCGGCAAGTTTGCCGATGACACCAAAATAGGCCGTCGAATTCATTCTGACGAGGACATTCGAGCACTCCAGGAGGATTTGAATAGACTGATGCAGTTGTCGGAGAAGTGGCAGATGCAGTTTAATATAGACAAATGCAAAGTTCTAAATGTTGGACAGGACAATAACCATGCCACATATAAACTAAATAATGTAGATCTTAATATTACGGATTGCGAAAAAGATTTAGGAGTTCTGGTTAGCAGTAATCTGAAACCAAGACAACAGTGCATAAGTGTTCGCAATAAAGCTAATAGAATCCTTGGCTTCATATCAAGAAGCATAAATAATAGGAGTCCTCAGGTTGTTCAACTCTATACATCCTTGGTTAGGCCTCATTTAGATTATGCTGCACAGTTTTGGTCACCGTATTACAGAATGGATATAAATTCTCTGGAAAATGTACAAAGGAGGATGACAAAGATGATCCCATGTATCAGAAACCTTCCCTATGAGGATAGACTAAGGGCCCTGAAACTGCACTCTCTAGAAAGACGTAGAATTAGGGGGGATATGATTGAGGTTTATAAGTGGAAGACAGGAATAAATAAAGGGGATGTAAATAGTGTGCTGAAAATATCTAGCCTAGACAGGACTCGCAGCAATGGTTTTAAGTTGGAAAAATTCAGATTCAGGAGGGATATAGGAAAGTACTGGTTTGGTAATAGAGTTGTGGATGAGTGGAACAAACTCCCAAGTACCGTTATAGAGGCCAGAACGTTGTGTAGCTTTAAAAATAGGTTGGATAAATACATGAGTAGATGTGGGTGGGTGTGAGTTGGACCTGATAGCTTGTGCTAACAGGTCGGTTGCCGTGTTCCTCCCTTAAGTCAATGTGACCTGACCTGACTAGGTTGGGTGCATTGGCTTAAGCCGGTAGGGACTTGGACCTGCCTCGCATGGGCCAGTAGGCCTTCTGCAGTGTTCCTTCGTTCTTATGTTCTTATGTTCTTATGTCTTTCTGGAGTCCCTTCTGTCTCCTCTGTGAACACTTCTTTGAATCTCATGTTGAGCTCCTCACGTACTTCAGGGTCGTTTCTTGTGACCTCCCCTCCTTCCTTCCTCAGCCTGATTACCTGGTCCTTGACTGTTGTTTTCCTCCTGATGTGGGTGTACAACAGCTTCGGGTCAGATTTGGCTTTCGATGCTATGTCATTTTCATACTGTCATTGGGCCTCCCTTCTTACCTATGCATAGTCATTTCTGGCTCTATGACTGCGACTGCTCTCCTTATTCTCCTGGATCCTTTGCCTTCTATACCTCTTCCATTCTCTAGCACACTTGGTTTTGGCCTCTCTACATCTTTGGGTGACCCAAGGACTCATCCTTGCTTTCTCGTTATTTCTGCTACCCTTGGGTACAAACCTCTCCTCAGCTTCCTTGCATATCGTTGTCACATATTCCAGCATCTCGTTTACTGACTTCCCTGCCAGTTCTCTGTCCCACTGAACACCGTGCAGGTAATTCCTCATGTCTGTGTAGTCCCCTTGGCTTCATTCGTCCTGCCCTTCCTGCTTTCCTCTCCATTTGTAACTCTACTATATATTCGAAGCTCAGAATAACGTGATCACTAGCCCCAAGGGATCTTTCATACGTGATGTCCTCAATATCTGCATTACTCAAGGTAATGTCCAGTGTTGCTGGCTCATCCTCTCCTCTCTCTCTGGTAGTGACCTTAGGTGTTGGTACATAAGGTTTTCCAGTACCACCTCCATCATCTTAGCCCTCCATGTTTCTGGGCCCCCATGTGGCTCCGGGTTCTCCCAGTCGATTTCCTTGTGACTGAAGTCACCCATAATCAGCAGCTGTGCTTTGCTTGCATGAGCCCTTCTGACCACTTCAGCCAGTGTGTCAACCATCGCTCTTTTGCTCTCATCATGCTCTTGCCTTGGCCTCCTGCTGTTCTGTGGAGGGTTATACATCACTGCAATTACCACCTAGGGACCTCCAGACTGAAGTTTTCCTATTTTGTAGTCTCTTGCTTCTCCTCTGTCTCCTCTCTCCAGCTCATCAAAATCCAGTTGGTTTTTGGTGAGCAGTGCCACTCCTCTACCCTCTCTGTTCCCTCTGTCTTTCCTCAGGATCTGATATCCTGATGGAAAGATGGCATCTGTTATCATTTCTGTGATCTTGGTTTCTGTGAGAGCTACAATGTCCGGTGATTCTTCTTTGACTCTTTCGCGCCATTCCTGCAAATTATTCGTTATTCCATCAGCGTTGGTGTACCATACCTTCAGTTTCCTCTCCAACACTGTGTTCTAGGGGGATCTGTGAGGGTGAGCCGTCCTGCTCCACCTCTGTTAGTGTGACTTTGTCAATGGTCCAAGTCGGACCGAAACGTCGTCGTAAGCTTCTCTCTTTTATGTGCGGGTTATTTGTGTTTCGTTCCAGTCACGGTATTGTGCCTTTTTGTTATTTACTTGTCAGTGTGCTGTGGTATTCTACAGCATAGTGTGGAGTGGGGGTTGCAAGTGTGGATTGTGGTTTGTGATGAGACAGTGTGTTTGGTTGTGGGGTTCTGGGAGTGGTTCTGTGTGTGCTTGTGCTTGTTGCTCTGCCCTGCTCTGGTTGTCCTCTGCTGAATTTGCCCTTGTCTCTTTTCCTAGCCCCTTTCGCTTCTGTGTCCTCTCCCTCAGCTGTTGTCGTTCTGTTCTTGTTCTGTCTCGGCCTAGGAACACCCTCTTTTATGTTGACGATTCCTTCAGCCTTAGTTTCTCTTGCAGGATCCTGTTTTGCACCGTTTCTGTCTTGAAAATCAGCTTGACTGGCCGGGTTCTCCCCTTCAACTACCCCCTTTTTCTCTGAAAATTTACTATCCCAGTCATATCTTCCTTGCCTATTTGATGTTTTCAATATCCTGTTTTTCTTCCTGCCGTCTTTCATTGTGTGTTGTCCCCTCATTCTCCTGAAGCCCATGAATAAACAGTGACTCCTCCTCCTCTTCTCATTACCTTTCCCTCTTTGTCACTGGGTCCCATTTGTACATGACCATTGTCTCCCTTGTATTTTCCTGTAACTCTTGTTGGCATGGTCGTGCCTCTGCATGGGACGTATCCCCCTCTCCACCCTCCTTTATTGCTCTCCGTGCTCCCTACAGCTCTCCCCCTTCCCTCCTCGGCCTTGCTTGGAGGACTGATAGGGCCTTAACATAAGTCATGTTTCCTTCCTTTCCGTTGGGCTCCTCGTTCACTAGTGGTGTACCTGCTTCAGATGTTATGTCTCCTCTGGGCAATTGTCCTGTAACTTGCTTCAACCTATTTACCTTATATTCTAGGGCCCGTATCCTGGGTTCTGCGGCTCCGGGGGTTGGTGTTGTAATGTGTGTGTGTGTGTGTGTGTGTGTGTGTGTATATATATATATATATATATATATATATAATATATAATATATAATATATAATATATATATATATATATATATATATATATATATATATATATATATATATATATATATATATATATATATATATATATATATATATATATATATATATATATATATATATATATATATGTGTGTGTGAGTGTGTGTGTGTGTGTGTGTGTGTGTACTTACCTACATATGGTTGCAATGATCGATTCTTAGCTCCTGGCCTCTCCTAGCCAGGTTCACTCCCTCCTAGCCTCATAAACTCTGTTATATCTTAAAGCTAAGTATGAAGCCTGCCTCCATCACCCTCTCTCTCTCTCTCTCTATCTCTGCACTTACTTGGTCTTGTCTTCCTCTAGCACAGCCTTGGTGAGCGATATTCATGTTCCCGTGCGTCAGCTTTTATTAAGATGACGCCCTACCAACACTAATGTATTCACCCACAACCCTGTCTTCATTATGCCATCCCACCAGTTGCTGGCTTTGTTGGCCTGGCTTGCTGTATTTGTGGCTTTGTTTGAAATGACGTATTTGTGGCTTTGTTAAGGTGGTGTATGTAGGAACTTTGAATATGCGTAATTGCAGTGTTCTTGGAAGTGGTGTCTTCGTGGATTTGTTGAGGTGGCTTTGATTGATGTGAGTTTGTATGACATAACGTGTTCGTGGGTTTCTTGAAGTGACGTGTCTGTTGTGGTGGTGTGGTTGCGGGGTTGTGGTTGCGTGTTGGCAGGGTGAGGGCGTGTCGCTCACCTTCCACTCTTGACGTTTTTTTTACCTTCAGTACAAAGGTTCCTTTCCGACATGGAAAAAGGAGGACAGTGGAAATATGGGCGTGGCATGGAGGGTGGAACAGGATCAGGTGGGGTAGGGTTTGGTAGGGTGGGGTAGGGTTTGGTAGGATGGGGTAGGGTGGGGTAGGATGGGGTAGGGTTGGGTTGGATGGGGTAGGGTGGGGTAGGATGGAGTTCGGTGGGTTAGGGTGGGATAGGGTGTTGCAGGGCTTAGCAGGGCAGGGAGAGTCAGGGTAGATCAGAGCAAACCTTTGCTTCTTCAAAGGACGAAAAAATTCTCTACAGGATTACGTCGGCTACTGTATATTCCTTTCCATCCCCCTTCCTTCCTTTCACTCTCTCCCTATTTATTTCCATTCTTTTATCACCTCTCTCCCTCCACTCTCTCACTCTCAGAGGAAGGAAACATGAATGGTGTAACTCAAAAGATCTTTCACAGAGCACTCTTGTCTGAACTACACATAAATGATTCAAAAATGGAGTTTGCATACAAAATTTGAACGTTAGCAGATGACAAATTTAAGATGTATAGCGACCGTCAGTGACGGTCCAAGATCATAGGCCTGGACAATGCTTTTTCTATATGATAATATTAAGAATGAGTATAACTTACACGGAAACCCACTCAGACAAATGATGATCATACAACAGTGACAAGCAATGAGCCGAAATAGTCAAAGGCATTTAACCTTAATACAATAACAGACCCCAATGGACTGCCCAGTATATCTTCATACCACCTTCATCAGACTGTGGAAATCACCACCACCAGCCCTATTACGACCCAGTATGACTTTTTTGACAATAGCTTGGATTTACTTTACATATGGATAGCTAAGAACAGAACAACCGAACAAAATCATAAGGCATTTATCATATTTATTTATATAAAAACGGCAAATTGTTCAAAGATGGTGTCCCATACTACCATTACTTGGCTCCCATACCCCCCCTGGTCTAAGCAATGGCTTTGTGTAAGCGGGATAAGACAACTTATACTAACGTTGGTAGAATTACCGACAATATGTTAGGCAAAAGGACATAAGTGCAACTAATGCGACATATCACTGTGGCAACGTTTCGCTCTCCGGGAGTTTTGTTAAGCTGTAACGGCTTGAGAAAGCTCCTGGAGAACGAAACGTTGCCACAATAAAATGTCACATTAGTTGCACTTGTGTCCTTTTGTCTAACAGGATAAACAACTGCATGCTTGACTTCACAGGAAAAAATTCGAGCAGAGAATATCTGAAATAATAATACCAGTGTGAAGCTGTCTTATCTGACCCCACCTTTATTGTACTGTTGTCTGACCCCACCATTAATGTACTGCTGTGTTGTCTGACCCCACCTTTAATGTACTGTTGTCTGACCCCACCTATAATGTACTGTTGTCTGACCCCACCTTTAATGTACCGCTGTCTTGTCTGACCCCACCATTAATGTACTGCTGTCTTGTCTGACCCCACCTTTAATGTACTGCTGTCTTGTCTGACCCCACCTTTAATGTACTGCTGTCTTGTCTGACCCCACCTTTAATGTACTGCTGTCTTGTCTGACCCCACCTTTAATGTACTGCTGTCTTGTCTGACCCCACCTTTAATGTACAGCTGTCTTGTCTGACCCCACCTTTAATGTACTGCTGTCTTGTCTGACCCCACCTTTAATGCACTGCTGTCTTGTCTGACCCCACCTTTAATGTACTGCTGTCTTGTCTGACCCCACCTTTAATGTACTGCTGTCTTGTCTGACCCCACCTTTAATGTACTGCTGTCTTGTCTGAGTACAGCTGTCTTGTCTGACCCCATCTTTAATGTACTGCTGTCTTGTCTGACCCCACCTTTAATGTACTGCTGTCTTGTCTGACCCAACCTTTAATGTACTGCTGTCTTGTCTAACCCCACCTTTAATGCACTACTGTCTTGTCTGACCCCACTTTTAATGTACTGCTGTCTTGTCTGACAAAATTTATATAATTTAGAAATGAACCAAATGAAGAAAAACATGTTACTTAACCAGTTAACACTTAGACAACGCAGGCCAACGGGTGACCACTTGCACCTGTGAAGACAACGCAGGTCAAGAGGTGACCACGTAGTACCTGTTAACAGACAACACAGGTCAATGGGTGATCACCTAGCACCTGTTAACAGACAACACAGGTCAAGGGGTGACCACCTAGCACCTGTTAACAGACAATGCAGACTAACAGGTGACCACTTACAAACTTTCACGACACTAAACAAATTTGCCAAAATCAAGCATAAAGATAGTTCTGAAGTGGAACGAAATATAGAGGAAACACCAGTGTGAATCTGGGTGGAAAGCTTTAGGCTGACCACTAATGTGGGATAAGGACTTTCTCCAAGAATTATGAAAACAGTTGAACAGTCTCCCCCCCAAAAAAAGTTTTACTGCACAAACCATTCAGTCCTTCAAGAAGGAGCTGAACAAACACTTTGAAAATACAGACTACTGTTAGGCACAATTCGCTATAGGCACTGTACTAGTAATGACATTTACGGTCACTATGAGTGCGTGGATCACTCAGCACTCACAGCCAGAAAAAAAAGATATAACACACAATAAAAACAAAGATAAAATCAACAACAATAACAGAAAGGAACAAACACTCAACACAAATAAATACAAGCAGTGTAGTTAACATTATCCTGCCACAAGTTGTTACAGGCAGTGTAGTTAACATTATCCTGCCACAAGTTGTTACAAGCAGTGTAGTTAACATTATCCTGCCACAAGTTGTTACAGGCAGTGTAGTTAACATTATCCTGCCACAAGTTGTTACAAGCAGTGTAAACATTATCCTGCCACAAGGTGTTACAAGCAGTGTAGTTAACATTATCCTGCCACAAGTTGTTACAAGCAGTGTAGTTAACATTATCCTGCCACAAGTTGTTACAAGCAGTGTAGTTAACATTATCCTGCCACAAGTTGTTACAAGCAGTGTAGTTAACATTATCCTGCCACAAGTTGTTACAAGCAGTGTAGTTAACATTATCCTGCCACAAGTTGTTACAAGCAGTGTAGTTAACATTATCCTGCCACAAGTTGTTACAAGCAGTGTAGTTAACATTATCCTGCCACAAGTTGTTACAAGCAGTGTAGTTAACATTATCCTGCCACAAGTTGTTACAAGCAGTGTAGTTAACATTATCCTGCCACAAGTTGTTACAAGCAGTGTAGTTAACATTATCCTGCCACAAGTTGTTACAAGCAGTGTAGTTAACATTATCCTGCCACAAGTTGTTACAAGCAGTGTAGTTAACATTATCCTGCCACAAGTTGTTACAAGCAGTGTAGTTAACATTATCCTGCCACAAGTTGTTACAAGCAGTGTAGTTAACATTATCCTGCCACAAGTTGTTACAAGCAGTGTAGTTAACATTATCCTGCCACAAGTTGTTACAAGCAGTGTAGTTAACATTATCCTGCCACAAGTTGTTACAAGCAGTGTAGTTAACATTATCCTGCCACAAGTTGTTACAAGCAGTGTAGTTAACATTATCCTGCCACAAGTTGTTACAAGCAGTGTAGTTAACATTATCCTGCCACAAGTTGTTACAAGCAGTGTAGTTAACATTATCCTGCCACAAGTTGTTACAAGCAGTGTAGTTAACATTATCCTGCCACAAGTTGTTACAAGCAGTGTAGTTAACATTATCCTGCCACAAGTTGTTACAAGCAGTGTAGTTAACATTATCCTGCCACAAGTTGTTACAAGCAGTGTAGTTAACATTATCCTGCCACAAGTTGTTACAAGCAGTGTAGTTAACATTATCCTGCCACAAGTTGTTACAAGCAGTGTAGTTAACATTATCCTGCCACAAGTTGTTACAAGCAGTGTAGTTAACATTATCCTGCCACAAGTTGTTACAAGCAGTGTAGTTAACATTATCCTGCCACAAGTTGTTACAAGCAGTGTAGTTAACATTATCCTGCCACAAGTTGTTACAAGCAGTGTAGTTAACATTATCCTGCCACAAGTTGTTACAAGCAGTGTAGTTAACATTATCCTGCCACAAGTTGTTACAGGCAGTGTAGTTAACATTATCCTGCCACAAGTTGTTACAAGCAGTGTAGTTAACATTATCTTGCCACAAGGTGTTACAAGCAGTGTAAACATTATCTTGCCACAAGTTGTTACAAGCAGTGTAGTTAACATTATCCTGCCACAAGTTGTTATAAGCAGTGTAGTTAACATTATCCTGTCACAAGTTGTTACAAGCAGTGTAGTTAACATTATCCTGCCACAAGTTGTTACAGGCAGTGTAGTTAACATTATCCTGCCACAAGTTGTTACAAGCAGTGTAAACATTATCCTGCCACAAGGTGTTACAAGCAGTGTAGTTAACATTATCCTGCCACAAGTTGTTACAAGCAGTGTAGTTAACATTATCCTGCCACAAGTTGTTACAGGCAGTGTAGTTAACATTATCCTGCCACAAGTTGTTACAAGCAGTGTAGTTAACATTATCCTGCCACAAGTTGTTACAAGCAGTGTAGTTAACATTATCCTGCCACAAGTTGTTACAAGCAGTGTAGTTAACATTATCCTGCCACAAGTTGTTACAAGCAGTGTAGTTAACATTATCCTGCCACAAGTTGTTACAAGCAGTGTAGTTAACATTATCCTGCCACAAGTTGTTACAGGCAGTGTAGTTAACATTATCCTGCCACAAGTTGTTACAAGCAGTGTAGTTAACATTATCCTGCCACAAGTTGTTACAGGCAGTGTAGTTAACATTATCCTGCCACAAGTTGTTACAAGCAGTGTAGTTAACATTATCCTGCCACAAGTTGTTACAAGCAGTGTAGTTAACATTATCCTGCCACAAGTTGTTACAAGCAGTGTAGTTAACATTATCCTGCCACAAGTTGTTACAAGCAGTGTAGTTAACATTATCCTGCCACAAGTTGTTACAAGCAGTGTAGTTAACATTATCCTGCCACAAGTTGTTACAAGCAGTGTAGTTAACATTATCCTGCCACAAGTTGTTACAAGCAGTGTAGTTAACATTATCCTGCCACAAGTTGTTACAAGCAGTGTAGTTAACATTATCCTGCCACAAGTTGTTACAAGCAGTGTAGTTAACATTATCCTGCCACAAGTTGTTACAAGCAGTGTAGTTAACATTATCCTGCCACAAGTTGTTACAAGCAGTGTAGTTAACATTATCCTGCCACAAGTTGTTACAAGCAGTGTAGTTAACATTATCCTGCCACAAGTTGTTACAAGCAGTGTAGTTAACATTATCCTGTCACAAGTTGTTACAAGCAGTGTAGTTAACATTATCCTGCCACAAGTTGTTACAAGCAGTGTAGTTAACATTATCCTGCCACAAGTTGTTACAAGCAGTGTAGTTAACATTATCCTGCCACAAGTTGTTACAAGCAGTGTAGTTAACATTATCCTGCCACAAGTTGTTACAAGCAGTGTAGTTAACATTATCCTGCCACAAGTTGTTACAAGCAGTGTAGTTAACATTATCCTGCCACAAGTTGTTATAACCAGTGTAGTTAACATTATCCTGCCACAAGTTGTTACAAGCAGAGTAGTTAACATTATCCTGCCACAAGTTGTTATAACCAGTGTAGTTAACATTATCCTGCCACAAGTTGTTACAAGCAGAGTAGTTAACATTATCCTGCCACAAGTTGTTATAAGCAGTGTAGTTAACATTATCCTGTCACAAGTTGTTACAAGCAGTGTAGTTAACAATATCTTGCCACAAGTTGTTACAGGCAGTGTAGTTAACATTATCCTGCCACAAGTTGTTACAAGCAGTGTAGTTAACATTATCTTGCCACAAGTTGTTACAGGCAGTGTAGTTAACATTATCCTGCCACAAGGTGTTACAAGCAGTGTAGTTAACATTATCTTGCCACAAGTTGTTACAGGCAGTGTAGTTAACATTATCCTGCCACAAAGTGTTACAAGCAGTGTAGTTAACATTATCCTGCCACAAGGTGTTACAAGCAGTGTAGTTAACATTATCCTGCCACAAGTTGTTACAAGCAGTGTAGTTAACATTATCCTGCCACAAGTTGTTACAAGCAGTGTAGTTAACATTATCCTGCCACAAGTTGTTACAGGCAGTGTAGTTAACATTATCCTGCCACAAGTTGTTACAAACAGTGTAGTTAACATTATCCTGCCAAAAGTTGTTACAAGCAGTGTAGTTAACCTCCTGCCACAAGTTGTTATAACCAGTGTAGTTAACATTATCCTGCCACAAGTTGTTACAAGCAGTGTAAACATTATCCTGCCACAAGTTGTTACAAGCAGTGTAGTCGTTGTATCAGTAGTAGTAGCATTAGTAGTCCATACCGTCTATCTAGTTCTATCATTCAAATAGACTGTCCATGGTTGCTTTTACAATGTGTTATGATATTATCGTTGTACACATTTCATGGCAGTAGTGGCCGAAGGGAGTGGAGAGTGTTAGGTAGGTACTAAGTCTGTTAGGAAACAGGACAAGTGTTTCCTGACGCGGGTCTTAGTCACATGATGACCCTCAGCTGGAGTTTTTGGTCATCTGACCGAGGACTTCCTCTGGCTTACCAGCCCACCTCTTTAAAAATTATGGTTATGATTATAACCATTAGTTTCTAGCAGTGGAGGGTGGTGAGAGAGCCTTATACTTTATTATCCGTGTCTGAACTATATAACTATAGCTAGTATTCCATATAGTAGAAGTAGTGGTAGAAGATATTTCCTTTCTGCAGATAGCATACGTGTGGATTGTCAAGCTTTCTGTTTGTCCGTCTTTCCTAAGTTAATGTGATTCTCCCTCTCTGTCTCTGTCTCTCTCTGTCTCTGTCTCTCTCTGTACACAAAATGTACACATCTCTCACGTGCAATTTTCCACATTTTCATTTAGCAGAGATGTTCTTGAGAACTAACGTAACAATTCACCTTTTGTGTCTATTGTGGCAGTGTACAATAGTTTTGTGCTTTTGCTATTTCTCTTTCAACTATATTAATAACATTTATTCTGTGTGTTAGTGTTTTCTTATTCAAGTTCCGCGCGTATAACAAGTATTGCAGTTATACATGTATATTCTGGTGTATGACTTAGATACAATGAAGCGATTTCAGTTAGACACACTGTACACAATTACAGTGACCAGAGAGTATAACAATTACAGTGACTAAAGAATACAACAGTAACAGTAAGTTAAGTAACTATGCTCAAAAGCAGACAATACAAGTTACAGCAACAATGTTCAACGCAAGACAATACAACAGTTACAATAACTACCGTAACAATATTCAACACCAGACAAAACAACAGTTACAGCAACAATGTTCAACACCAGACAAAACAACAGTTACAGTAACTACCGTAACAATGTTCAACACCAGACAATACAACAGTTACAGTAACTACAGTAACAATGTTCAACACCAGACAATACAACAGTTACAGTAACTACAATGTCATTAACTTGGTCATTATTTCAATAGAAACATTTATGTATATCATTGCCACAAACTATCTTATTGAAGTAATACCAAACAATACCAAGTAATACCAAAACAATATCATACAATACCAAGTAATACCAAACAATACCAAGTAATACCAAACAATACCAATACCATACAATACCAAGTAATACCAAACAATACCAAGTAATACCAAACAATACCAAGTAATACCAAACAATACCAATACCATACAATACCAAGTAATACCATACAATACCAAGTAATACCAAACAATACCAAGTAATACCAAACAATACCAAGTAATACCATACAATACCAAGTAATACCAAACAATACCAAGTAATACCAAACAATACCAAGTAATACCAAACAATACCAAGTAATACCATACAATTCCAAACATTAAAACCAAGTAAATCCTAACAATACGAAGTAATGTCAAGTAATACCAAACAATAGCAAATAATACCAATACCAAACATTACCAATTAATACCCAGTGGTACCAAGTAATATTAAGACAAATTACGTAATAAGTTTTACAATTAGTGTGTTCCGATTTAAGTGACAAAAATAAAGTAATTATTCTGGATAACCATAGAAATAGGTTGTATGGACACACACACACACACACACACACACACACAGTGAAGGCTTACTCAGCCCTGTAATAACTTCAGACAGTATTACCAAGGCTGGCTCCTCCTCAGGAAAATTAATGAATAGAAAAAGAAATAATAACAGACAAACATAAACACTTTATTATATAGAAAATATAAAATATAAAACACTTAAATAGGAAATATTAATCCTACATTAAAGAAAATGAAAAATGAAAAATATAAATGATAACTGAATTCAACGCTAATTTAAAACTTGGGTGTCTGGTGTTGGTGACACTGTGTTGTTGAAATCGTAGCCGTTGCTGATGATGGGGAGGGGGGGGGGGGTCGCAGGTGTTGGTTACAACCCACCGGTTCGTTCTCCACAGTATAGCCGTGAGTATTATATCCCGATGACAGGAAAGCAGGTTCTTTACCACTGCAATGATGAGGGGTTACGTCCTGCAATTTCATACAGGTGCATAGGTAATTAAATCCAAAAAGGGGAAGTCTCAGGACGTCAGTCCATCTCCATCAGTTCTACTCGTTGATTGGCAGGTGACCCTCTCTGTCATCCAAGCTGGAAAGATAGACAGGTTACCCACTGCTTAAGAAATCACTCTCCATGATAAGTACAATACCTAAAAGATGTGGTGATTATTACAACAGTCAACTTAGAGCAAGACTGAAAGGACTAAGTTTATTATTGGTCAAAAGTGAAGCTTTCAACCAATAAATCCACTAGAATACAAGGCAGGCATGTACTTACAGTAGTGCTGGGAGCTGTGAGTCTAGTGATTACTGTTTGGACCGGAGCCCCACACGTCACCTTTCGGGGGGGGGGGGGAAGGAGGGGAAGGGATAGCGGGAGCTAGACCGACCCTACCTTAAGAAGCAGCCGGCACTCAAACTATCACTTTCGGGGTGGGGGAAAAAAGGTGGGAATAGCGGGAGCTTGACTTACCCTACCTTAACAAGTAGCCGGCAATGAAACAATTGTTACTATATACTCCCTCGCTACTCCTATCTATTGAACTTTTCCCTCACACTCCCCCATACCAAGACTTATATTCCATTAGTATAAGAAGAATAGGCGAGGAAAATGTTCTAACATATGGAAGTCGCGTAAGGCAAGAAATCTTCTACTGACTGTCACGACTTAACCAGTCAGAGAAATAATTGGATGAACCATTGATATACACAATATGGAACTTAAAAGCCTGGAGTGCCAATGTCCACCTCAAGAGGCGACTGTTGGTTCCCTTAAAAGTTTCTAGGTATATCAAAGGTTTGTGGTCCGTTTCTAAAATGAATTCTTTTCCCAGCAAATAAAATTTAAGTTTGGAGATACCCCACACAAGGGCCAAACATTCCTTTTCTATTGTGGAGTATCTCGTTTCTGCGGGAAGGAGTTTCCGGCTTAGGAAGCATACAGGGAAGGGAGTACCATCATGGTATTGTAGTAGCACTGCACCTAATCCAGTATTGGAGGCATCAGTTCTTAAACAAAATGTTTTATTAATATCTGGAATCTTAAGTATAGGGTCTTTCGAAAAGATACTTTTAATCTCATTAAACTTTTCCCAAGCTACGTCGGAAAGTTCAAGAGGTTCCTTCACAGACTTTTTAAGGAAGTCGGATAAGATGCCTGTAAGATCAGTAAGGTTCAGGATAAACCGTGCATAAAAATTTACAGAACCAAGAAAGCTACGCATGAGCTTCTTGGTTTTGGGGAATTTAAATTCTAATAAAGCTTTGATCTTAATGGGGAGAGGCTGCAGAGAGTTATTAGAAAGTATCAGTCCAAGATATCTAATCTTGTTATACCCAAGGAAGCATTTCTTCGGCTTGGCAGTGAGGCCATGTGAGCGTAACCTACACAAAACTGATGTTAATGTTTGGATATGTTCACCCCACATGGATGTCATTACGTAAATGTTATCAAAATAAACTGAAACATTTGGCATATTACCCAAGACCTTTCTCATCAGTCTCACATAGATAGCACAGGCAGTTACCAAACCGAAGGGCATAGTTCTATATTGCATCAGTCCTTGGTGTGTAGGAAAAGCGGTGTACTGCTTAGAAGAAGGATCTAACATTACTTGATGATATGCCTGTGCAATATCAATCTCTGAAAAGAAGGAAGAGTCATAAAATTTGTGTAGATCGCTATCTATTAAGGGCATAGGCTCAGCATCCCACCGAGTTATAGCATTAAGGCCTCTGAAGTCAATAGCAAGTCTATATGAATTATCCTCCTTCTTAACCATGACTACTGGTGAACAATATGAAGATACTGAAGGTTCAATGATCTTTAGTTTTAATAATTTGTCTACCTCTCGGTCAAATGCATCCCTAAGGTGAGCTGGAACTGGGTATAATTTTCGTTTGATAGGATTGTCCGTCACTAAGTCAATCTTATGGACTACCGTGGAGGTAACACCTGGAATATCAGTAAAGACGTCTGAAAAGTTACTCACACATTGAAGTAGTTCATGTCTCTTATGGTCATCCAAAGATTCATTAATATTAATGTTGGTTGCGTCCGAGTGGTCAAGAGTCACCAAGTCATGTAGTTCTTCATCATAGTCTAAGTTAGAGGTGTCAATTACGCACACCTTACATTCTTCAGTTGTCGTATCAAGTTCGTGTGGAAAAACTAAGTCAAAGTTATTAAGGCAGTTAACCGAATTTCTTCGGTAATATTTCTTAAGGATGTTGATATGATAAAGTTTAGGTTTCCCCTTGACTTCTATGAGGTAGTCACCTCTCCCACAAATTTTTAATACTTTATATGGACCTTTCCATGCTACTAATAATTTATTTGACTTGATCGGCAAAAGTACAAGAACTTCATCCCCTACTTTAAAACTTCTCCTTTGACTTATGGAATCAAAATAGGTTTTGTATTGGTCCATTGACAAGCTTAGGTTTTTCGAAACTATGTCAGAGGTCTCCTCAAGTTTGGATCTAAGGTCAAGGAGAAACTGGTAAGAAGACTGAACCTCAGCACTCACCTCCTCATTAGTCCATAAGTCATGAAGGATGGACAATGGGCCTCTGGCCTGTCTACCATAGAGAAGTTCAAAAGGTGAAAACCCCAAAGAGTCACTGGGAACTTCCCTCATGGCAAACAAAGCACAGGGTAGATAACGATGCCACTCCTTAGGTTTAAGGGAGCAAAGTTTCCTTAAAATGGACTTGAGAATCGAATGCTGGCGCTCAATCCTCCCATTACAGCTGGGATGATAGGGTGTGGTGAAGAGAGGCTTCACTCCCAGAAGTTGGTATAGATGTTGCATTAAGTCAGATGTGAATTGTGTCCCACGGTCAGACAAAATTTCTCTAGGGATGCCCACTCTGGAGAAGATGGACAAAAGGGCTTCAGCCACCTCTGTAGTGGTTATGGTCTTTAAGGGTATGGCTTCAGGGAAACTCGAAGCATAATCAACTAATGTTAATATATATCTATGTCCCCCAGATGAAAGTGGAGATAAAGGACCAACGATGTCAATAGCTACTCTTTCAAAAGGTACCGTAAAGACTGGCATTTTGACCATAGGTACTCGCCTGGTACCTCGGGAGGATGACAGTTGGAAAACTTTACACGATCTACAATAGGTAGTGACATCTGAGGACATTTTTGGCCAAAAATAGGTTTCCCTAATTTTATTTAAGGTTTTACGATGCGAGAAATGTCCGGCCACTGGCAGGTCATGAGCCATTTTAAGAACAGTCTCTCTGCATTGACTTGGAACAACTAAGATGGAATAGTCTGTCTCATCTGAATTTAATTTGAATACTGACTTGTACAAGATACCTTTTATATATTCAAATTTATATGAAAAGTTTTTCCTTTGGATAACTTGATTTTGTTTAGCGGCATTATGGCAATTCTGAAGAGAAGGGCAATTACGTTGTAAATTGACAAAGGAGTCCTTCGATATGTCTAAAGGCTTAAAGTCAGGGAAAATCAAAGGATGGACAGTAGGAGAAGCCTGGGCTTTGGTCTGAGCCCTAGTCAAGACATTTACAGTATCGGAATTTCGCTGCCTGACCACGGTGGAGTGAGGTTGTCTCGGCACCCCTCTGCTGTCTTCAGGCGAGCTACCTTAGTTCAGCAACAACCATTGAGTAGTGAGGACGTGCGCTGCTCATTGGGATATCAACATGGCGGAACATACAGTACGGAGAGTGAATACTATCTGCATAGAGCTGGTTCGTGGTACGTTAAGTGGAGATACGATGAACGTCCTTCTCCCTAACATCATCAGGGATACATATGGTATTCCCAACGAGGAATTGTATGGCGTCGCCCTTAATGGTTTAACAAGAATCTTTGTGAAATTTCTACGAGTCGATTACTACACAAGAATTGTCGAGCATTACCAGGAACAACGCATGAGTGTGAATTCAACGATGGATGTTGTGTTACATGACGTCTCTAAGTACTTCACATGGGTGAAGGTACGGAATGTACCCTTCGAGGCTACGGCTTATGGCCTGCAGGAGTATTTTCGAAGTTATGGGACAGTGCATTCTGCAACAATGGGGGTGTGGAGGGATGGTCCATATGAAGGAATGCCGGAAGGTTCTTACACCCTTAAAATGACCTTAACAAGGCCTATACCATCCTATGTTACGATGATCGGTTGTAGAACACAGGTTTATGTGTACTATGCTGGGCAAAGGAAAACATGTCGTCTATGTAGCTCTTATGAGCACATGGCAGCCCAGTGTCCTAGGAGGCGGGCTTCTCGAATTATCGACACTCCAATTGTGATTCAACAGTCGTGTAATTTGGTGCCTGGCTCTGATGCCTCGGGAGGCCGGAGGAATGACCTCTGGAGCGAAGAGGTCGACCGGGAGGTGGCGGCGGCGGAGACATGTGTCACTCTCCCAGGGGCGTCGGGGGAGTTGAAGGTGACATCTGAGGAGACTTTCGTCCAGGAAGCTTCAACCCAGGATGGGTTATTGGCAGATGTGATCAAGGATTTTTTGGATGAGGAGGAACCCTGTGCAAAAGGTGTCCTCAGTTCATGTGAAGCTGGAACTTTGGAGGGACAACAAATTGTTGAGGAAGACTTGAGTAAGATTGGGCGGGAGCATGTGGTGGCCGTGGAGGTACACCAGGAGGAATTGTCTGAGGGTGATATGTGTGTAAGTGTGAGTTCTAGGAAACGAACTGCGGCATCAGAGATAGATGAGGTCATTACCCCAGGGCAGAGGCCGGGGAAGAAGTCATGGGCAGCGGTTGTGGAGCCGAGGACACATAGTGGTAGAGGTGTGCCTGAGTTGCAAATTGGGAAAGGGAGGGGGGAAGTGATTGCACAGGAAAACTCGAGTGGCAAAGGAACACGTAATATGAAAAGTGCAGTGGGTAAATCCCAGAGGCATAGGGGAAAGCCGCCCCTTCTGTAATTTTCAGATGTGTCACGCTTAATGTTAATGGACTTAAGACTGAGGTCAAGAAAGTTTGGTTGGAGTGGTTTTTAAGGCGGTTTGATGTTGACATATGCTTTTTGCAAGAGCATAATCACAGGGCTGGTAGTGTGTTGAGGGTGAAAGGATATCGGATGTATGTAACCAGTGGTTTGCAATTGAAAGGTGGGGTAGCAGTTGCGGTAAAGGAGACCAGCCCCTTGCGTGTCATCGGTTGGGAAGAGGGGGGGGGTGGGAGGATCGTGAGGGTGGATGGCGTCTGGGGTGAGAGTCGAGTTAGTTTCGTGGGAGTTTACATGCCAGCAACTAGTAATATCAGGGTAAAAGTAGATTTTGTCAGAGAGGTATTGCTGTATCACTTGAGAGGTTTGCCTGCTATAACAGTAATAGGAGGTGATTGGAATTGTGTGATTAGGAGTGGTGATGTCGAACCGAGAGGGGCGGGTTGTGTGCTGAGTGTGCTGAGGGATGTATTGCGAGATATTGGGGTTGTTGATGTGGTGGGGAGGGGGGGTTACCTAGTGGAGCATACGTTCGTCCGTAGGGGATATGAAGCGCGATTAGACAGAATTTATATTAAGCAGGGTATAGATGTTGTGAGGGTGCAAACCTTCGATGTGGGGTTTTCTGATCACAGAGCGGTAATAGCAGATTTGATGTGGGATGGAGTGGTGCGTATTTATTCTGGGTACTGGAAATTAAATGTAAGGCTTCTTAAGGAGGAGGGGGAGGGGCCTTTTTTCAGTGATTGGTGGTTGCCTTTTTGGGAGGCTAGGAACAGGGAGATAGATCTGTTAGATTGGTGGGAAATGCAGGCAAAACCTGGAATAGCGAATTTTTTTAAGGCTAGGGGACGAGAGGAGGCGAGGTGGCGTTTTGGGTTGCAAAATTATCTGGAGGGACAGTTGCAAGATTGTTATGTTGGGGGAGGTGGTAGGAGGGATGATATGGACAGACTGCGGAGTAGAATAGCTGAATTACACAATGATAGGTTTGATGCAATTAGGGTTAGGGCGGGGTTAGAGGATGTTTTGTGGGGTGATAAACCGTCTGGGTATGTTTTACGTAAATTTCGGGACCGACAGAGTGTAACCACCATTCTACAATTGGAGACAAGCCCTGGGGTGGGAGGGTATCCAGTGGGTCGAGTCCTATCCAATACGGAAAGTATGAGTCTCTATGCTGATAGTTGGTTTAGAGAGAAATGGAGTTGGAGGGAGGGGGGTTCCTGGGAGGGTTTTTTTGAAGGGGGGTTCCATAGCGTTTTAAGTGAGCAGGATAGAGTGGGGTTGGAGGTTGGTATAAGTGAGGTTGAGGTGGAAGAGGCAGTTTTCGGGATGAGTACCGGGAAAACACCAGGGATAGACGGTATACCAAATGATTTTTATAGAGCACATTGGGGGTGTATTAGGCAGTGTTTTGTTAGGCTATTGGACCATATGTTAACTAGTGGGAAGTTGGGCATATCGCAAAGTACGGGTGTCATAGTTTTGGTGCCAAAGAAGGGGGGGGGTAGAGAGTTGAGTGCTTACCGTGCAATATCTTTGATGTGCGCTGATTACAAGGTTTTTGCGAAAATTTTGGGTAATAGACTGAAGAAGGTCATGGGGTCGGTGATACATGGTGGACAGTTTGGTATCCCGGGGAGGAGTATGCGGGTAGGTCATGGTCGTATTCGGGATTTCCTTGAGGGTAGTAATAAGGGAGGTATTCTAGGTCTGGATTGGGAGAAAGCTTATGATTATGTGGATAGGGAATTTTTGATTGAGAGTATGGTGAGAATGGGTTTTGGAGGGAGGGTGGTTGGATGGGTGAGGACTTTGTATGAGAATGCATCAATGAGAGTACAGGTAAATGGGAGGTTGGGTAGTTCAGTAAGCATGGGAAGGGGTTTAAGGCAGGGGTGTCCACTCTCCCAAATACTATTTGCATGTATGCAGAACCCTTTCTATGTTCTGGTTGATGGTGGGATGGGAAGGTTGGGGGAGAGTGGAGGATATTGTGGGAATATTGTTGGTTATGTAGATGATACAACTGTTTTACTTAATGAGATTGAAGATTTAAGAAAAGTGGGAAGGGTAATTGAGATTTTTGGGAATGCTACTGGGATGAGAGTTAATAAGCAGAAATCACGGTTGTTGGAGGTAGGCGCTTGGGTAGGAGGGACCTTGGGGGAGGAGTTTGGTTGGATAACTGTAGATAGGCTAAAGATTTGTGGGATTTTGTTTTTGGCAGATGCACAGGAGAGCAGGAGGGTTAATTCAGAAATGGTAATGGACAGAGCTTTGAGTAGGCTGAGGGGTCTAAGGGCCGGGGATGTAACCTTGCATCAAAGGGTTGTGGTGGTAAATACGCTGATTTATAGTAAGGTGTGGGGAGTGGCGGAAATTTACCCATTAAGAAGTCAGGATATTATGGAAATGCAAAGAAGGGTCTTAAGGTATGTGTGGGGCTATGGAAGGGCGTGGTTGGGCAAAGATGTAGTAATGACTGCGGTAAGGCAGGGAGGACTGGGATTGATTGCATTAGGGTCTAGGGTGAAGGCGCTATATGTGAAGCAGAGGTATATTCGGGCAGCGGGGGAAAGGGGTCTTCGGGTGGGGGAGGTGATGGGGGATATCCGCAAATGGTGGGGTGGCAGGGACTTAGTGGAGTGTGAAGACATGTTGCGGTTTATGTTAAAGGTATGCAATGTTAAAAAACTCAAGGTAAAACGGTTAGTGGGTGTGGGCCGTCGTCAGGAATTAATGCAAGGGATGGCAGTGTATCCCACATATGATTGGAGAGTGATATGGGTGGAATTTAGTAAATTAAGAATACCGGCAAGAGCGAGGGAATTAGTATATAGATTTCTTATGGGGACCTTAGCATCGAAAGAGGTGCTAAGACGAATGGGTTTTGTGAAAGAGGCGTCATGCGCTTTTTGTGGGGAAGTTGAAACGGCTTTTCATGTAGTATATTTCTGTTCTGCATTGGAGGTGGTAAGATTGTGGTTGAAGAGGGTTTTCTTTTTATTGGGGGGGGGGAAAGATATCACCCCTTAGGGCTTTAATGTTAGATATGGAAGGGGTACCCAAAGAGGTGGGAAGGGCTATCAGATATGTAATAGTTGATTACTTGTATGTTTCTTGGGGGATGAGGGAGGTGGAGGGGAACATTAGGATAAAAGCGCTGGCGGCGAGTTTTTATAGGACAGCATGTAGGAACAAACAATTATATGGGGGAAGGTGGGTAATTAGTTTTCCGGAGGGATATCGTGGACTTACTGTTGAACGTTTACTCCGTTTGAGTAAGGGGTGAGAGGCAAGGGGTTGGTCTCTTCAGTGGGGCGCCCTCTTGGTGTGATTGGAAGCCTGGTGAGGTATGGTTGATTGGTTTGCACGGTGGTTGATGTGGGTAAAGTTTATTGTAGGAGTATGTAGACCTTATGAATTTTTGTAAAATCACAGAGTCAAAAGTTATGTGATTTTCGGTTTTTTCCCTTATTGTTATAAGAATCATTTTATATAGGAGGTTTATATTTATATGTAAAATGTGAGGTTATGTCTTATATATTTTTAATCTGAAGATAGATTTAGCCTTGTCATACACCTCTTTTTTTATTATTGTATTGAATATGTACATTATGCACTATGTACGAAAATATATAAGTATTTGATGGGGTTTATATATCCCCTTATTTTGTATGGAAGGTCCTATTATATATTGTGTTAATCAGTAACATTAACTTTGTGTATGAGTAGGGTGTTTGGGGGAACCAATGTCTTTGGTATAGTTCTATCATAAATTGTAATATTTAGTTTATTTGCAGACAAGTCATTTAGCGATTTATTTCTATGTATGATTTAGTTGGTTCTTATGAATAAGTGCACATACACGTATGTGTATATGCATGCGTATATGTATACATATATGACTGCAGGACTCGTTCCTACATGTCTTATAATGACCCTGACTGTTTTTGTTTGGAAGTCTGCTGGGTTGGTTTATTTTAGTAGAAATTGTTTTCAATGGCCATTCATTAGGGAAATTAATGTATGTTATTTAGAATGGGGACTGTACATACGGGGGGGGGGGTAGAAGTGTCAGCTGTGTCGGCACTGGCAATGATGAGTATTGTAAAGGAGGGTTTGAAGGTTATGTGGATTAATAATATATAAATAACAAAGTGGAAAAAATAATGCAGATTGTAGGTTTGGGTTTTCCTTGGTTATAATAATAATGATGAATATTGTTATGTTATCTTGTGTAATCTTACTTAACATAGTTACATTGGATGTAATGTATATGACAATGGGATTTATAATTTTGAGTAAGAACTGATAATGTGTTCTTTTATTTATTTAATGTATTGTGTTGTTTTAAATAAAAATATAAAAAAAGATATCTTCACTTTCATCTAATAAGTGAACCGGTGATCCTACTACCTCGCTTTCGAGAGTAGCATCACTAGTTTTTAATCCCACATGAATCTCACGAGACATTGTCTCATCTGAACTTTCGAGGGGCTTCTCTGACTCTACAGAAAGAGGATCTGAAACACCTATGTCCATCTTTGGTAATGAAAGGTCAACCTCAGAAGGAAGAATGGCACCTTTTACATTACCTATTAGTACGGAGCAAGAAGTGATGGGAGCTAGTACGGCTTCAGACCAACCTGTGAACCATTTAGACCTAATGTAACATCGGATGGTAGGAAAAGTGTCCGTACGGCCCAAGTAGTCTGAAAGTATAGCAGAGGAATGAGTTTCTTTAAGGTTAGGGAACAGCTTATCAGAAATGACTATACATGTGCATCCAGTGTCTCGTAAAATGGTAGATACATTAAGTCCATTAACTGTTCCTGAACAGAAGGGTGCTTGGTCATTACAGTCTTTAAAACATCTTCCAACTTTATGGACCTTCTTAGGACAATCTGGACGTTTATGTCCCTTAACACCACACAAATGACAAACAGGAATAAAAGAAGTCATTTTACTTTCCACTAGAGGCTTTGATTTCTTAAGGTCTGATGAACCCTTGCCCTTAGGGTTCGATCCCTTCAGGTCTTTATAGGAATTGTGAGCCTCAGCATACAGGTCAGCAGCCTCAGCAACTTCCTCAGCTTTAATCAGGTTACGTTCTCTGATGAATGTTCGTATATGATGGGGAAGAGCTGTCAGGAACTGGTCAGCAACCATGAAGTCTCTAAGAGATTCATAACTGTGATCAATTCCTGAACTCTCTATCCAAAAGTCGAACAAACGAAAGAGTGTTACCTGTAACTGCTGAAAGTTCTGGCTAGGCTGTAAGGTGGCATACCTGAAATCTTTCCTGTAAGAATTAGTGGTTTTTTGATATGCTTTAGGGATTGCCTTCTTCAGTAGGTTATAATTACATATAATATCCTGCAACAAAGTTGCATAGATATTCAAAGCGGTACCAGAAAATAACATTCCTAACCTGGTAGCCCAGGTGTCAGCAGGCCATTCACAGAGGGTAGCGGTATTTTCAAACCTGATAATGTATGAAGTTATGTTTTCCCCCTCTGTGAAGGAAGGTAAATTAGGTGTTGGAATATGTGCACTAGCTGCATGATGTTCAATTACTCCTTCCTCTAATTGTTGTTGTGTAAGAGTTAACTTTTTGTTTTCTAATTCAAGGCGAGATTTTTCGAGCTCGCGATCCTTTTCTCTCTCTATTAACTCAAGTTCTCTAGCTTTTTCCTCACGTATTTTAGCCTGTTCCTCACGTTCTCTAGCTCTTTCTTCACGATCAAGTCTATCACGCTTCTTTTTGTCTTCTTTTTCTCTTTCTGTCTTTCTTGGATTTCTCTCTCTCTCCTTTTTCTCCTGTCTTTCAAGGTTCTCTTTCTCCTTTTTCTCTTCTCTTTCAATTCTCTCTCTCTCCTTTTTCTCTTCTCTTTCGATTCTCTCTCTCTCCTTTTCTTCTTCTCTTTCCCTTTCTGTCTCTCTTCTCTCTCAATTCTCTCTCTTTCAAGTCTTTCCTAGATCTTAGCACTAATGAAAGATTCTAAATTTTTCCCTGTTATTCCTAACTTCCAGCGTTCATCCAAAACTGGTATTCCTCCATGCTTGCAAGAATAACTTAAACTATCAGGGGAAATGAAATGGTGTTACGGCCCCCTGCCAAACTAGCGGTTAAATCGTTAACCTGCCGGCCGGCAGTACCACTGGGTACGTCATCAAACCCAATGTGGGGACTGCTGAGCCGGCCTTAGAGCATTATGTACCTGAACACCTCACGGTATGCATCTAAGCAGTAGGTACCTGAACACCTAATGGTACACATCTACTGGTCTTAGAAGCATTATGTACCTGAACACCTCACGGTACGCATCTAAGCAGTAGGTACCTGAAGACCTAATGGTACACATCTACTGGCTTTAGAGCAGTAAGTACCTGAACACCTCACGGTACACATCTACTGGCCTTAGCAGCAGTACGTACCTAAACACCTCACGGTACACATCTACTGGCAGTATGTACCTGAACACCTCACTGTACGCATCTAAGCAGTAGGTACCTGAACACCTAATGGTACACATCTACTGGTCTTAGAAGCATTATGTACCTGAACACCTCACGGTACGCATCTAAGCAGTAGGTACCTGAACACCTAATGGTACACATCTACTGGCTTTAGAGCAGTAAGTACCTGAACACCTCACGGTACACATCTACTGGCCTTAGCAGCAGTACGTACCTAAACACCTCACGGTACACATCTACTGGCAGTATGTACCTGAACACCTCACGGTACGCATCTAAGCAGTACGTACCTGAACACCTAATGGTACACATCTACTGGCTTTAGAGCAATAAGTACCTGAACACCTCACGGTACACATCTACTGGCCTTAGCAGCAGTACGTACCTAAACACCTCACGGTACACATCTACTGGCAGTATGTACCTGAACACCTCACGGTATGCATCTAAGCAGTAGGTACCTGAACACCTAATGGTACACATCTACTGGCTTTAGAAGCAGTATGTACCTGAACACCTCACGGTACGCAGCTAAGCATTAAGTACCTGAACAACTCACGGTACGCATCTACGCAGTAGTTACCAGAACACCTAATGGTACACATCTACTGGCAGTAGAGAGTATTCTACTGGCTTCTACTGATTTTAGAAGAACCGCTCACCGCAGCTCACTGAGTCTGTTGGCCTCAGTTACTTGACGGCCGCATTCAGTGAGCTTGCAGCATGGTGTTCGGCAAGCAGGACTAACCGAACCTCCTTGCGGTGTCAACTGGTCTTGAAGGCGGTAGATAGTACTCGCCAGACCATCTTACTGTGCACTTCTACCGGCCTTGGAGAGTATTTACAGGACTACCGGTGATGTCTGCGGACTCACCGCCTACGCTGGTCAACTGTGGGCCGGAGTCAACTGATGCTGTTTTAGTGGGACATTACATGAAGAAAAGGTTGGAGTGTTACACTGAACTGGGCTAGGACCGTAGTGTGACACTTAAGCAAGTATGATGGAGTGGAACACTGAGATATGCTACAGGACCGTAGTGGAACACTGAGAAGAAAAGGGTGTCGTGTGACACTGAAGATGGCCTGGTTGTAGTGTACATTGAATAGTGTCATGTGACTGGTCTCTGATAAGAAAGACGCTGTGGGTGATAGTGTGCGACGCAGAGACAAGGGTGTCAAGAGTGACACAGTAGAGATATTGTGTACGACGCAGAGAAAAGGGTGTCGTGTGACACGGAGAGTAGGAGTGTCGTGTGACACAGAGAAAAGGGTGTCAAGTGGACACGGTTGAGCAGGAGCGTCATTACACGGAAGGGTGTCAAGTGGCACAGTTGAGAGGGAGTGTCACAACACACCACGGATAAGTGTCGTGAGACACGGAGCGTCATTAGGGTGTCGTGAGACACGGAGTTGACTGTAATTTATTATTATGCAAATGTTATTTATAATTTATTATTTTAGCATAGATATATTATTATTTTAAGAGTTATAATTGAAAGAATTAAGAGTAAGACGGAGAATAGGATAGCAGATGAACAAGGAGGCTTTAGGAAAGGTAGGGGGTGTGTGGACCAGGTGTTTACAGTGAAACATATAAGTGAACAGTATTTAGATAAGGCTAAAGAGGTCTTTGTGGCATTTATGGATTTGGAAAAGGCGTATGACAGGGTGGATAGGGGGGCAATGTGGCAGATGTTGCAAGTGTATGGTGTAGGAGGTAGGTTACTGAAAGCAGTGAAGAGTTTTTACGAGGATAGTGAGGCTCAAGTTAGAGTATGTAGGAAAGAGGGAAATTTTTTCCCAGTAAAAGTAGGCCTTAGACAAGGATGTGTGATGTCACCGTGGTTGTTTAATATATTTATAGATGGGGTTGTAAGAGAAGTAAATGCGAGGGTCTTGGCAAGAGGCGTGGAGTTAAAAGATAAAGAATCACACACAAAGTGGGAGTTGTCACAGCTGCTCTTTGCCGATGACACTGTGCTCTTGGGAGATTCTGAAGAGAAGTTGCAGAGATTGGTGGATGAATTTGGTAGGGTGTGCAAAAGAAGAAAATTAAAGGTGAATACAGGAAAGAGTAAGGTTATGAGGATAACAAAAAGATTAGGTGATGAAAGATTGAATATCAGATTGGAGGGAGAGAGTATGGAGGAGGTGAACGTATTCAGATATTTGGGAGTGGACGTGTCAGCGGATGGGTCTATGAAAGATGAGGTGAATCATAGAATTGATGAGGGAAAAAGAGTGAGTGGTGCACTTAGGAGTCTGTGGAGACAAAGAACTTTGTCCTTGGAGGCAAAGAGGGGAATGTATGAGAGTATAGTTTTACCAACGCTCTTATATGGGTGTGAAGCGTGGGTGATGAATGTTGCAGCGAGAAGGCTGGAGGCAGTGGAGATGTCATGTCTGAGGGCAATGTGTGGTGTGAATATAATGCAGAGAATTCGTAGTTTGGAAGTTAGGAGGAGGTGCGGGATTACCAAAACTGTTGTCCAGAGGGCTGAGGAAGGGTTGTTGAGGTGGTTCGGACATGTAGAGAGAATGGAGCGAAACAGAATGACTTCAAGAGTGTATCAGTCTGTAGTGGAAGGAAGGCGGGGTAGGGGTCGGCCTAGGAAGGGTTGGAGGGAGGGGGTAAAGGAGGTTTTGTGTGCGAGGGGCTTGGACTTCCAGCAGGCATGCGTGAGCGTGTTTGATAGGAGTGAATGGAGACAAATGGTTTTTAATACTTGACGTGCTGTTGGAGTGTGAGCAAAGTAACATTTATGAAGGGATTCAGGGAAACCGGCAGGCCGGACTTGAGTCCTGGAGATGGGAAGTACAGTGCCTGCACTCTGAAGGAGGGGTGTTAATGTTGCAGTTTAAAAACTGTAGTGTAAAGCACCCTTCTGGCAAGACAGTGATGGAGTGAATGATGGTGAAAGTTTTTCTTTTTCGGGCCACCCTGCCTTGGTGGGAATCGGCCAGTGTGATAATAAAAAAAAAAAATGCTAATAATTTATTATTGTAACATATATATATATATATATATATATATATATATATATATATATATATATATATATATATTTTAAATACCTCCTAGACCAAAGATAGTTGATTTTTATATTATATTAAAGATTCATTTATTTTAATGTGTCTATTTATGTATCCCGAACTCTTTATTACAAAATGAGTAAAAACTACCATCTTTAAAAATAACTTTTTTTTGTAATAAACGGGTATTAAAGAAAACGGAGGGTTCAATTCCTGCTCCGCTCAAACTGTAAATAAACCAGAGGGCTCGATTCCTGTTTCAATTAAACAATATGTATTAATTAAAACGAAGGGTTCTATGCCGGCTCCGAGCAAACAGTAAGTAGAATGGGGTCACTTGACCATCCAATCTTCTCACCAACAAATCAAGAGTGTCCTATGACAGTTCCCTTGATATAATAAAGAGCTCAATGAAACAAATTGTCACTGGAAAATCTCGGGTCCCTAGAATCTAATCCTCCAAAGTGTTTCAAGCTCACACAAAAATAGATGGCAGAATTAACTAGTATTCCTGCCTTGACTTGACTTACAATAAATTGAGACCATAACAATCACCAAATCTTTTAAATACCTGTACTGTAGTCCTACCATAGAGAATGATTACTCATGGCTGGTGGTAACCGTCTGTGGTATGCGGCGTTGAAGTTCCAATGGTAGATTCGAGATGGAGTTGAATCTTGATTCAGTAGAGTTGATCCTGGCAAGGTCGCCACTTGTGAAGGCTTACTCAGCCATGTAATAACTTCAGACAGTATATTACCCAGGCTGGCTCCTCCTCAGGAAAATTAATGAATAGAAAAAGAAATAATAACAGACAAACATAAACACTTTATTATGTAGAAAATATAAAATATAAAACACTTAAATATGAAATATTAATCCTACATTAAAGAAAATGAAAAATGAAAAATATAAATGATAACTGAATTCAACGCTAATTTAAAACTTGGGTGTCTGGTGTTGGTGACACTGTGTTGTTGAAATCGTAGCCGTTGCTGATGATGGGGAGGGGGGGGGGTCGCAGGTGTTGGTTACAACCCACCGGTTCGTTCTCCACAGTATAGCCGTGAGTATTATATCCCGATGACAGGAAAGCAGGTTCTTTACCACTGCAATGATGAGGGGTTACGTCCTGCAATTTCATACAGGTGCACGGGTAATTAAATCCAAAAAGGGGAAGTCTCAGGACGTTAGTCCATCTCCATCAGTTCTACTCGTTGATTGGCAGGTGACCCTCTCTGTCATCCAAGCTGGAAAGATAGACAGGTTACCCACTGCTTAAGAAATCACTCTCCATGATAAGTACAATACCTAAAAGATGTGGTGATTATTACAACAGTCAACTTAGAGCAAGACTGAAAGGACTAAGTTTATTATTGGTCAAAAGTGAAGCTTTCAACCAATAAATCCACTAGAATACAAGGCAGGCATGTACTTACAGTAGTGCTGGGAGCTGTGAGTCTAGTGATTACTGTTTGGACCGGAGCCCCACACGTCACCTTTCGGGGGGGGGGGAGAAGGAGGGGAAGGGATAGGGGGAGCTAGACTGACCCTACCTTAACCAGCAGCCGGCACTCAAACTATCACTTTCGGGGTGGGGGAAAAAAGGTGGGAATAGCGGGAGCTTGACTTACCCTACCTTAACAAGTAGCCGGCAATGAAACTATTGTTACTATATACTCCCTCGCTACTCCTATCTATTGAACTTTTCCCTCACACACACACACACACACACACACACACACACACACACACACACATACACACACACACACAAACACACACAAACACACACACACACACACACACACACACACACACACACACACACACACTAGCAACAATCTTCAACACATTTATCGAAACAGGGCGCCTACCTAAGGTATTGAAGACAGCAAATGTAGCCCCAATTTTTAAAAAAGGAGACAGACACGAAGCATTAAACTATTATTAGAAGGGTGGTGGAGCACCTTAAAGGAATGAGCTTATCAACAACAACCAGCACGATTTCAGGGATGGGAAATCCTGTGTCACAAACCTACTGGAGTTCTATTACAGGGTGACAGCAGTAAGTAAAGTGAGAGAGGAGTGGGTAGACAAAGTTTTCTTGGACTAAGAAAGCGTTTGACACAGTTCCACAAAAGAGTTTAGTGGATAAGCTGGAAGACCAGGCAGGGATAACAGAGAAGGCGCTGCAATGGATCAGGTAATACTTGTCGGGAAGACATCAGAGAGTCATGGTACGAGTCGAAGTGTCAGAGTGGGCGCCTGTGACGAGCGGGGTTTCCCAGGGGTCAGTCCTAGGACCAGTGCTGTTTCTGGTCTATGTGAAGGACATGACGGAAGGAATAGACTCAGAAGTGTCCCTGTTTGCAGATGTGAAGTTGGTGAGAAGAGTTAAATCGGACGAGGACCACCCAGAACTATAAAGGGATCTGGACAGACTGCAGGCTTGGTCCAGAACCTGGCTCCTGGAGTTTCAACCCCACCAAGTGCAACGTCTGAAAAGTACAGTCTAGGGTGTAGGGGGCCAGAGACTACAAACCTCACTCAAGGAAAAGGATCTTCGGGTGAGTATAACACCAGGCACATCTCCTGAGGCGCACATTAACCAAATAACTGCGGCAGCATATGGGCGCCCAACAAACCTAAGAATAGCATTCCGACATCTAAATAAGGAATCGTTCAGGACCCTGTACACTGTGTATGTCAGGCTTGTATTGGAGTATGCAGCACCAGTTTGGAACCCACACCTAGCCAAGCACGTAGGGAAATTAGAGAAAGTGCAAAAGTTTGCAACAAGACTGGTCCCGGAGCATATCCTACGAAAAGAGGTTAAGGGAAATCTACCTGAAGACACTGGAGGACAGAAGAGATAGGGGGTATATGATAACGACATATAAAATTCTGAGAGGAATTGACAAGGTGGACAGAGACAGGATGTTCCAGAGATGGGACACAGCAGCAAGCGGTCATAATTAGAAGTTGAAGAGACTAATTAATCACAGGGATATTAGGAAGTATTTCTTCAGTCACAGGCCTGGTCACAGACCGGGCCGCGGGGGCGTTGACCCCCGAAACTCTCTCCAGGTATCTCCAGGTAAACAGAGTTGTCAGAAAGCTGAATAGTCTGAGAAGTGATGTAGTGAGGCAGGATCCATACATAGCTTTAAGAAGAGGTATGATAAAGCTCATGGAGCAGGAAGAGTGACCAAGTAGCGACCAGTGAAGAGGCGGGGCCAGTAGCTGTGACTCAACCCCTGCAATCACAACTAGGTGAGTGCACACACTCACACACACACACACACACATGACTAGTTCCATAGCTAAGGGGAATGTCCTACGAAGAAAAGTTAAGAGAAATAGGCCTCATGATACTGGATAACACGAAGGTTAGGGAAGACAAGATAACGACATACAAAATACTGAGATGTTCCAGGATGTTCCAGAGATGGGACACAGAAACAAGGGGTCACAGTTGGAAGTTGAAGACTCAGATGAGTCAAAGGGATGTCAGGAAGTGTTTGTTTAGTCACAGAGTTGTCAGGAAGTGGAACAGTCTAGCAAGTGACGTAGTGGAGGCAGGAACCATACATAGTTTTAAGACGAGGTTTGATAATGCTCATGGAGTAGGGAGAGGACCTAGTAGCGCGCGCACGCACGCACGCGCACACACACACACACACACACACACACACACACACACACACACACACACACACACACACACACACACACACCAGGGAAAAATACATTTTAGCAGAGAGTTTTTCATTGCCACGCTTTACAATACTCGACACCACAGGTTTCCCTTACAATACACCAAACACCTTTCCTACTACAGTACATCACATACTCCCTTACAATACAACACACACTACCCCCTCCAATACAACACACACTCCTTCGTACAATACAACACATTCCCTCGTACAATACAACACACATTCCTTCCTACAACACATTCCCTCGTACAATACAACACACTCCCTCATACAACACATTCCATTCTACGATACAACACATTCCCTCCTACAATACAACACACACTCCCTCCTACAATACATCACACACTCCCTTCTACATCACATACTCCCTCCTATAATACAACACACACTCAATCCTACAATACAACACACTCCCTCCTACAATACAAAACCCTCCCTCTTACAATACAACGCACTCCCTCCTACAATACAACGCACTCGTACAATACAACACACTCTCCTACAACACAATACACTCTCCTACAATACAACACACTCTCCTACAATACAACACACTCCTACAGTACAACACACTCATACAATACCACACACTCTCCTACAATACAGCACACACTCCTACAATACAACACACACTCCTACAATACAACACACTCCTACAATACAACACACACTTCTACAATACAACACACTCTTACAAAACAACACACTCTTACAAAACAACACACTCCTACAATATAACACACATTCCTAAAACGCACACTCCTACAATACAACACACACTTCTACAATACAACACTCCTACAAAACAACACTCCTACCATACAACACCCACTCCTACAATACAACACACACTCCTACAATACAACACACTCTTACAATACAACACACACTCCTACAATACAACACACACTCTTACAATACAACACACACTCCTACAATACAACACACACTCCTACAATATAACCCACATTCCTACAACACACACTCCTACAATACAACACACACTCTTACAATACAACACACACTCTTACAATACAACACACACTCTTACAATACAACACACACTCCTACAATATAACACACATTCCTACAACACACACTCCTACAATACAACACACACTCCTACAATACAACACACACGCTTACAATACAACACACACTCTTACAATACAACACACACTCTTACAATACAACACACACTCTTACAATACAACACACACTCCTACAATATAACACACATTCCTACAACACACACTCCTACAATACAACACACACTCCTACAATACAACACACACTCCTACAATACAACACACACGCTTACAATACAACACACACTCTTACAATACAAAACACACTCCTATAATACAACACACTCCTACAATACAACACACACTCCTACAATACAACACACACTCCTACAATACAACACACACTCCTACAATACAACACACACTCCTACAATACAACACACACTCCTACAACACACACTCCTACAATACAACACACACTCCTACAATACAACACACACTCCTACAATACAACACACACTCCTACAATACAACACACACTCCTACAATACAACACACCAGAAATTCTGTAGTTACAATTCTCTCTTCAGATTTTCCCGTCACTGTTCGATGACATCTTCATTATCTTGGGATAAACTAAGACGGTCCTCTGCTCTACCCACTGCTCCAGCAGAGCCCTGCTCTACCCACTGCTCCAGCAGAGCTCTGCTCTACCCACTGCTCCAGCAGAGCTCTGCTCTACCCACTGCTCCAGCAGAGCTCTGCTCTACCCACTGCTCCAGCAGAGCTCTGATCTACCCACTGCTCCAGCAGAGCTCTGCTCTACCCACTGCTCCAGCAGAGCTCTGCTCTACCCACTGCTCCAGCAGAGCTCTGATCTACCCACTGCTCCAGCAGAGCTCTGCTCTACCCACTGCTCCAGCAGAGCTCTGATCTACCCAGTGCTCCAGCAGAGCTCTGCTCTACCCACTGCTCCAGCAGAGCTCTGATCTACCCACTGCTCCAGCAGAGCTCAGATCTACCCACTCCTCCAGCAGAGCTCTGCTATACCCACCGCTCCAGCAGAGCTCTGCTCTACCCACTGCTCCAGCAGAGCTCTGCTCTACCCACTGCTCCAGCAGAGCTCTGATCTACCCACTGCTCCAGCAGAGCTCTGCTCTACCCACTGCTCCAGCAGAGCTCTGCTCTACCCACTGCTCCAGCAGAGCTCTGATCTACCCACTGCTCCAGCAGAGCTCTGCTCTACCCACTGCTCCAGCAGAGCTCTGCTCTACCCACTGATCTACCCACTGCTCCAGCAGAGCTCTGATCTACCCACTGCTACAGCAGAGCCCTGCTCTACCCACTGCTCCAGCAGAGCTCTGATCTACCCACTGCTCCAGCAGAGCTCTGCTCTACCCACTGCTCCAGCAGAGCTCTGATCTACCCACTGCTCCAGCAGAGCTCTGATCTACCCACTGCTCCAGCAGAGCTCTGCTCTACCCACTGCTCCAGCAGAGCTCTGCTGTACCCACTGCTCCAGCAGAGCTCTGATCTACCCACTGCTCCAGAAGAGCTCTGCTCTACCCACTGCTCCAGCAGAGCTCTGCTCTACCCACTGCTCCAGCAGACCTCTGCTCTACCCACTGCTCCAGCAGAGCTCTGATCTACCCACTGCTCCAGCAGAGCTCTGCTCTACCCACTGCTCCAGCAGAGCTCTGATCTACCCACTGCTCCAGCAGAGCTCTGATCTACCCACTGCTCCAGCAGAGCTCTGATCTACCCACTGCTCCAGCAGAGCTCTGATCTACCCACTGCTCCAGCAGAGCTCTGATCTACCCACTGCTCCAGCAGAGCTCTGCTCTACCCACTGCTCCAGCAGAGCTCTGATCTACCCACTGCTCCAGCAGAGCTTTGCTCTACCCACTGCTCCAGCAGAGCTCTGATCTACCCACTGCCCCAGCAGAGCTCTGATCTACCCACTGCTCCAGCAGAGCTCTGATCTACCCACTGCTCCAGCAGAGCTCTGCTCTACCCACTGCTCCAGCAGAGCTCTGATCTACCCACTGCTCCAGCAGAGCTCTGATCTACCCACTGCTCCAGCAGAGCTCTGCTCTACCCACTGCTCCAGTAGAGCTCTGATCTACCCACTGCTCCAGCAGAGCTCTGCTCTACCCACTGCTCCAGCAGAGCTCTGATCTACCCACTGCTCCAGCAGAGCTCTGATCTACCCACTGCTCCAGCAGAGTTCTGCTCTACCCACTGCTCCAGGAGAGCTCTGATCTACCCACTGCTCCAGCAGAGCTCTGATCTACTCACTGCTCCAGCAGAGCTCTGATCTACCCACTGCTCCAGCAGAGCTCTGATCTACCCACTGCTCCAGCAGAGCTCTGATCTACCCACTGCTCCAGCAGAGCTCTGATCTACCCACTGCTCCAGCAGAGCTCTGATCTACCCACTGCTCCAGCAGAGCTCTGCTCTACCCACTGCTCCAGCAGAGCTCTGATCTACCCACTGCTCCAGCAGAGCTCTGATCTACCCACTGCTCCAGCAGAGTTCTGCTCTACCCACTGCTCCAGCAGAGCTCTGATCTACCCACTGCTCCAGCAGAGCTCTGATCTACTCACTGCTCCAGCAGAGCTCTGATCTACCCACTGCTCCAGCAGAGCTCTGATCTACCCACTGCTCCAGCAGAGCTCTGATCTACCCACTGCTCCAGCACAGCTCTGATCTACCCACTGCTCCAGCAGAGCTCTGATCTACCCACTGCTCCAGCAGAGCTCTGCTCTACCCACTGCTCCAGCAGAGCTCTGCTGTACCCACTGCTCCAGCAGAGCTCTGCTCTACCCACTGCTCCAGCAGAGCTCTGCTCTCCCCACTGCTCCAGCAGAGCTCTGCTCCAGCACAGCTCTGCTCTACCAACTGCTCCAGCAGAGCTCTGCTCTACCCACTGCTCCAGCAGAGCTCTGCTCTACCCACTGCTCCAGCAGAGCTCTGCTCTACCCACTGCTCCAGCAGAGCTCTGCTCTACCCACTGCTCCAGCAGTGCTCTGCTCTACCCACTGCTCCAACAGAGCTCTGCTCTACACACTGCTCCAGCAGAGCTCTGCTCTACCCACTGCTCCAGCAGTGCTCTGCTCTACCCACTGCTCCAACAGAGCTCTGCTCTACACACTGCTCCAGCAGAGCTCTGCTCTACCCACTGCTCCAGCAGAGCTCTGATCTACCCACTGCTCCAGCAGAGCTCTGCTCTAACCAATGCTCCAGCAGTGCTCTGCTATACCCACTGCTCCAGCAGTGCTCTGCTATACCCACTGCTCCAGCAGAGATCTGCTTTACCCACTGCTCAGGCAGAACTCTGCTCTACCCACTGCTCCAGCAGAGATCTGCTTTATCCACTGCTCCAGCAGAGCTTTGCTCTACCCACTGCTCCAGAAGAGCTTTGTTTTATCCACTCCTCCAGCAGAGCTCTGCACTATCCACTGCTTCAGCAGAGCTCTGCTCTATCCACTGCTCCAGCAGAGCTCTGCTCTATCCACTGCTCCAGCAGAGCTCTGCTCTACCCACTGCTCCAGCAGAGCTCTGCTCTACCCACCTCTCCCGCAGAGCTGTCCTCTACCCACTGCTCCAGCAGAGCTCTGCTCTACCCACTGCTCCAGCAGAGCTCTGATCTACCCACTGCTCCAGTAGAACTCTGCTTTACCCACTGCTCCAGCAGTGCTCTCTCTCATCACTGCTCCAGCAGAGCTCTGCTTTACGCACTGCTCCTGCAGAGCTCTGCTCTATCCACTGATCCATGAAGGAAATTATCACCACATGCTCTGAAAATTAACACAGTTAAATCCTAACAAGTTTGCAGAGGCCAACACGACAGAGATAAATTATGAAGGACCCGCTAAGTACAAGACAGCCCATCAACTGGAGTTCAACACGCCAGGAGCTGTGACACGACCCCTGCAACCACATATAGGTGAGTACAAGCAACCCTAAGGTAAAGCTCGTTTATCCTCACGCGGGTCTTAGTCATATAATGACCAGCCACTGGAGCTGTTGGTCATCTGACCGAGGCCTTCCGCTGGCTTCCTAAGATACATACACACGTGCTACAACATACAGAAGGACTGGCTGTACAAACTTAAGCATAAACATGGAGAATGCCAAGTGTTGACACGAGCAAACATGAGTGACATTGATGACAGAGTTGTGTGTTATGGAATACATCAACGGCAACTCAACCGTTTGCACGCACATCCCGCCACCGTTGCCGCTGTTGTTACTGTTTCCATCGCTTCCGCCGGAATTGGTATATGCAAATGAAGGGCAGAAACAGATGGGTGAAACACGACCCCGAAGCCCCACTCTCCTCCTGAAGTTAAAATATGAGACCTCGTAACACGATTACAAGGAAGGAAGGAAGGACGGAAGGGGAGAGAGAGAGAGAGAGAGAGAGAGAGAGAGAGAGAGAGAGAGAGAGAGAGAGAGAGAGAGAGAGAGAGAGAACAGTAACCCCGAAACAGTGAGACTCAAAGAATGAAACGAAGGGCTAGAATGAAAATGAGGCAAAAAGTCAAAGGAAAAAAGGAGGGGGAAGAAGAGGGAGAGGGTAAAATCGCATTACTCTGATCCAGGGAGTTACAATTGAAGTCCAGGGAGATTTGCGTAAATTCTTGATTTGGCAGTGACGTTATGAAAGGCAGTTGAAGGTTTCAAGAGGATGTAGGTAAAGGGGATGTCTGCGCGATAACGAGGATAGTTAATGACGAACAACATAATGGGAGTGATAAAAAAAAAACTAGCGCTTTGAAGACCTTTAGGTGTACAACGTTTCATCAGAGCTCATAGTGCCAAATAGGGCGAAACGTTGTACAAATCAAGCTACACCTGTACTACAGATGTGACAACATATGCACGGAGCATGCAAGACACGAGAATGTAAAACCTGCTTCCAGGAACTTGCACAGAGAATCATTTCTAACACTTGTAAATAAGAAACATGTGCGATACTTGGTGATCTTTATTACCAAGACGCTCAACTGTTACACATGTGTCTTACTCATCTACTTGTCCTCGCTGTGTACCATAAATATAATAAGACTAGCTTTACATGACGTAAGCCAGAGCAACCCGTGAGTACGCAGCACCAGTGTGCAACCCTCACTCAGCCTAGCACACAAGTACAGTAAAGAAATTTCATTTGGTTGCTATCGGCTTGTCAACGGAGAAAGAGCTATGTAGGAAGGCTGTATTAACTAGGCCTTATGAAACTGGAGGAGACATGATCACAACATACAATATACTCAAGGGTACAAAATAGACTTTGGCACTAGAGAGACCATGAGGAAGAGAGACATGAAATTTGAACACTCGGAAGTGCCAAAAAAAATAGCATAAAAAACACTTTTACGCCGGAAGGAATATACAAGAAATGTGAGTTAGGAAGCAGTAGTAGAGGACGACGGCATACATGGTTTCAAAGATAAACATAACAGAGCCATAGATTAATAGCCCAAGAGACATAGATCAACCGCCGAAAATTCTGCCAGATTCCCCCAGTTTGAGACAAGACAGGCTTCCGACACTGTGCCTTACCAGAGGCTGATCCACAAGCTGGATGTACAAACAAGGTTTACAGGATGAGTACTCTAAATGCTCAAGGAATACCTGAAAGACACAAGATATATATATATATATATATATATATATATATATATATATATATATATATATATATATATATATATATATATATATATATATATATAGAGAGAGAGAGAGAGAGAGAGAGAGAGAGAGAGAGAGAGTAATGGTGAAAGAGGAACTGTTAAACTGTGTAAAAGTAACAAACGGAGATTTTTAATGATGTTCGTCACATGTAACCAACAAGCCAGAGAGAATTCTGTTACACGATGCTGTTCACCAGTGATGAAATACCAATAAAATAACCTATGTAAAACAAGTGTTGGTGAGAAGCTACAAAAATCATTCACACTGCAGGAATAGTTCAACAGGTGGCAGCTGGAACTGAACCCTCGGTAAGTGATAAGTCATGAAGTTGGTAAGTTAGCGAAGGCGGCCGGTGGCAGAGTAACAATTAAGAGGGAAGCAACAAGAACCATCGCGCAAGAGACCTGTGTACACACATCACATCAAACCTTCCCTCAGGAAGCTTTGTATATATCAGATTACCGTATTTTTCTGGCACATAAGGCGCACGACAGCAGTATCATAACAGTAAATCAGTAATCATATACAAGGGTTAATTACCCTCGTACATTATGCTAAAGTGTAACACAAAGCCCACCCTTGACCCTGACCATATAAGGCGCACAATGATTTTCCGAGACTTTTTGATGGAAAAAAGGGGCACCTTATAAGCCGGAAAATACGGTACATCAGCGGCGTATAGAAAGTTTGCAAGTGTTACTACTGCAACACAATCCCCCATCCCCATAACCGACCGCCACATTACAGTAATAATAATAATAATATTTTTATTTCTACAAGTACATGTACAAGGTATACAGGCCTAGCTGACATCAATGACATACTACTATATAGTAAGCCGCTTGTTACGCAGAGCATCTCGAGGAAATTAGGTCAATATTGTCCCAGGATGCGGCCCACACCAGTCGACTAACACCCTGGTACCCATTTTATACTGATGGGTGAACACAGACAGCAGGTGTCTTTTGGAAACACGTCCTGATGTTTTTCAGCCGTACCGGAGATTTGAACTCCGGATCTCAGTGTGTGAGGTGAGTGCGCTATCGATCGAGCTACGGGACACCTAACCTCCAAACTACCTGCCTACCCACAACTTCACATCCCTATCAACATATCCTCTACCCCCTCCTTCTTAATAACAAACATTATATCACTGTTAATAAGACAATCAAATGTGTGTCTGATAAACGAAATTTAAATATTGATTATCTGAGAGATATTTGTTCTACACATTGTAGGATCAAGTTTTATGCTCACCAGTCAACTTTTTATTTCCTTTATCTTATATTTCAATTATTACCGTTGTGGTTTGTTATAGTTGGCTAAATTTTGTTGATAGACGACAGTCTAACCTAACCTAACCAAGGTTGAGAAAGGTGAGAAATTTGCTGCAAATCGCGTCCCAGGTATCCACATAGAATTTAAAAGGGTGGATTGCTCACACACACCACACAACATGTCACTCACTCCCACACACGTGTCACTCCCACATACCCAACAACACGCCACTCACTGCCAGACTCAGGTCACTCGCTGCCACACACTGAACACGTCACTCGCTTCCCAGCACGTGAATACTCATCTTTCTCCAGTGTTCACAGTCTGGTTCAACGCGAACATATTATAAATCCAGTTTATAAAACTTTCAAATTTAATACTCGATGTGTTGTCATTAACCCATAATTTAAAACAGGCCAACAAATATATAAAATTTGGCCTATTTCCAGATAGGCAATTTATGTTTAAAGGCAGAAAATGTGAGAAATATTTTACAATATAGAAAATGTCAACTCGTGGATTGGTGTTTTGCTGAAGCTACCATCTGTTGAAGCTGCGCCACGAAGTATCACTTGGAGGAAAGACGATAAGCTGGTGTAACGAAGGAGAAGAAGAGAATCATTTGGAGGAACAGAAAGACGATCTAGAAACGCAGTTTAGTGTAGCAACTTTTCCCCAGGGTGCTCCTGGACCGTCTCAGCCTCCAGATGAGACACGCTACACTATTATCTCAAGCCAACTGTTTCCAGCAGAAAACATTGTAATTCTTTAATGAAACTTGTACAACAGATTTGTCTACTGCGTTCTCATAAGCTTATTTTTATTTTATTGATTACATGTTTTCCTTATTACGAATTAAATGTTTCTATAATAAATCTCACTAACACCTCAGACTAAGGCGCTGATGTAACTTACTCATTAATATAGGCTTAAACAGGAGCGCTCTTCTTGCCGAATAAGGTAAGTGAAAATTTGTGTATGCAATAATTCCGCAAAAAAATTCTGAACCTAACGAAAAATATATATTTAATTGGGTTTGTTTATTATTTTATATTATCGTAAAACTTATCTAAAATATATTTAGTTGGATTACGATAAATTAAATTGCTCTTGTTATAGTATGATTAGGTAAGTTTTCCAATTTCTTTTGGTACAAAATTATTAATTTTTACATTAGCATAAACGAAAAAAATATATCTTTAAACGTACGTATAAGAGAAAATTTTAGGAAGAACTTATTTTAAACGAGTTCTTGCTAACTGACCAATTTTACCTATTCGGCACATTATATATATATATATATATATATATATATATATATATATATATATATATATATATATATATATATATATATATATATATTATTGTTACCACGAACGAGTGGTATTGATCAATAACAACACTGCACTAGCCAAGGACTCGAACCCATGCTGCTTGGCCTGCCTCATGGTGGGCGAAAACACATGACGTCCTTGTCCACTGGACCGTACAATTCTTAAGAGTAGGGCATCCAGCGGAACTGGATGTTGTACTCCCTACCCAAGGACACACGATGGTGTGGATGACTCAAGACTAATTTCATTCTAGTCCCTGTTTGGTGTACTAGCTCAACGAGCAGTATTTTATATTAATGTGACCACGAACTCGTTCGTGGTCACAATAATATAAAATAAAAATACCACGAACTCGTTCGTGGTCACAATATAAAATACTGCTCGTTGTACTAGTACACCAAACAGGGACTAGAATGAAATTAGCCTAGAGTTATCCACACCATCGTGTGTCCTTGGGTAGGGAGTACCACATCCAGTTCCGCTGGATGCCCTACTCTTAAGGATCGTATGGTCCAGTGGACAACGACGTCACGTGTTTTCGCCCACCATGAAGCAGGCCAAAGCAGCAAGGTTCGAGTTCTTGGCTAGTTCAATATATATATATATATATATATATATATATATATATATATATATATATATATATATATATATATATATATATATATAATATATATATATAATATATATATATAATATATATATATATATATATATATATATATATATATATATATATATATATATATATATATATAATCTCACACACAACACACGTTTAAAAACTACATTTTAAAGCTTTCTTTATTTTCAAGGTTCCTTTTATTTTGCATCAGTTTATTTAAATTTTAATAATTTTCTCTCCTGACTGCCTTTTCCACTTCTGTCTTGCATCGTTCCAGCTTTTTTTTTATTAAACTTTCTCTTCTATTTTCTCTCTCTTTTACCCCCAGTGCTCAGCAATGTTTACTCGTCATTAAGTCAGGCAGGTAGGTGGGGCAGGAATGAGGTTGGCTGCCAGATATGAAAGCAGCCAGCTGGCTGGCAGGCCTACTAGTTGGCAGGCATGCATAATGGCTATAATAGCTGGTAGGCATACAGGCACGCATGCAAGTTGTCAGGCTGGCTGACAGCTTTGTCTAGGTCAGTAGAAAGGCAGGCACAATACCAGCAACAACCTTTCTCCCAGTTACGACAGCCACCGAGCTGGTGTTTACATTCTGGCTGTCTTCTGCGCTAACACTGCCACCAAGGATATAATCATCATCAGCATGAGGAGGAGGCTGAAGGGGCACTGGTAAACCCCAGAAAACGAGAAAGAAAAATAGATAATGATGAAGAGGGGAAGAAGAAAATACCAGAACAAGAAAATACCAGCGCCACAATTCAGGCTGCAACCCAGAATTCCCCCACAAAATAATACGTACGCCGAGGCAGACACAAATGTTTACAAGTGGTTCAGAGAACAGCAATAATTAATACCGTTGCTACTTAAGCTGACATGAACTGCTTCTCTCTAGATAATATAAGCGCTCCTAACCTTTAAAAAAAAAAAAACGGCCGAAGAATAGTGGGAAATTCTTAACTGAGTCCAGAAAGAGATCTCAGCGTGCTAGAAAATTGCAACAAGGCGAAAATTACGACTTTTCCAAAACATAAAGTAACTGCCGCATTTTATGTCAGAGTGCAGAAATAAGCTGACACATACACACATTACCTGCAGAGATAAACACACGTTTTAGGAAAACATTTACCTTTTTTGAAAGATAAGCTATACTGAAGTACATGTTATACTATTTCCTTTCCCCTATTTTCTGTCCTATTTCCTCACCCTATTTACTCTGTCCTATTACAGTACTCTATCTTCGAAGTTACGAGACTGCAACAAAAATCGGTTAAATATTTCACACACTCAGTACAGCTGGTTGTGCGTCTAAGGAACATTTAGTAGAAAAAATACATAGTGCAAACCTCAACTTATATTCAGTACACACTGCTTTCTTACGACTTTTTTTTTCTAAATTACTATATATATATATATATATATATATATATATATATATATATATATATATATATATATATATATATATATATATATATATATATATTGTGCCGAATAGGTAAAATTGGTCATTTAGTAAGAAATCATTTAAAATAAGTCCTTTCTAAAAAGTTTCTCTTATACGTTTAAAGATATATTTTTTTTTTCATTTATATTTATGTAAAAATTAATAATTTTGTACCAAAAGAACCTTAGAAAACATTCCTAACCTTATTATAACAAGCGCAATTTAATTTAGCCTAATCCAAGTAAATATATTTTAGATAAGTTTACGATAATTTAATAATAAACAAACACAATGAAATATTTTTTTTCGTTAGTTTCAGACTTATTTTTGCGGAATTATTGCATACACAAATTTTCGCTTGCCTTAAACGGCAACAAGAGGGTTGCTATTTAAGCCAAAATAGCAAGTTTTACCTATTCGGCACGACATAAATACACACACACACTATATATATATATATATATATATATATATATATATATATATATATATATAATATTGTAACCATGAACGAGTGGTATTGATTCGAACCCATGTCGTTTCGGCCTGCCTCATGGTTGGCGAAAATCACATGACGCTCTAACTCATAGGACCACGCAATCCTACCTAAATCTTACGTATCAAAAGGAAGACGGCCATGGTTTGTCTATCCCGCAGGATTCCGAGGCAGACGCAGGTCTAACCATCAAAACCAGCAGGAAGACAAGCCCTAATTCCTGGATGTGGCACTACAACACTTAAGACATTCCCTGGTGTTCGTTTAGAAGTCTGATTTTAGGCTATGCACGACAGCCTCTATTATAAACGAGTCTGATCTGAATAAGCTGTCACTATTATATAATGAACGTTTATCATATTAAATAATTGCTGATTCTACACTTCTGTTCAAGCCAAGTGGAACAAGGGTTGACGACTCTGGCTTCTGACCAATTTTCTGAGTTATTGCAGACTCTAAGGTGGCTAAAAATCGCATCTGATTCCTGGGCAATTACTGAATACTTGTGTTGTGATATCCTAACATCTAGAGGTTTGCACCTATTACAACCAATTCTGTACACACCACCAACACATTGTTGAGGACAATTTTTTATCAAAATGCTGTCAACAGCTATCATGTGTATAATACACACACACACACACAACACACACACACACACACTCACACACACACACACACACACACACACACACACACACACACACACACACACACACACATATATATATATATATATATATATATATATATTTATATATAATGTTACACACAGAAACTACAGAAATAATACAGTACGGTAAAAGATACATCACGTTACTTAGCTACTATAAACCAACATTCCCAAGTAGTGAAAGGATCACTGCATGCATGAACGCAACACTCGTGCAATTAATACAACAATCGTATAGTGAATACAACTACAACACTCGTGCAGCGAATACAACACTCGTGCAGCGAATGCAACACTCGTGCAGTGAATACAACACTCGTGCAGTGAATACAACACTCGTGCTGTGAATACAACACTCGTGCAGTGAATACAACACTCGTGCAGTGAATACAACACTCGTGCAGTGAATACAACACTCAGAATTAAGCATTCTATCCCTCAAAATAATTTATGCATACTCACATATATTTCACATAGACTCTTCATTAAATTGCCAACTGTATTGAAGTAAGCATAACAATGTTTGAGACAGACGACAAAAACCAACGTGTAATGCAAAAAGACTAATGAAGATAAATAAAGATTAAATAAAAATGATAAACGATTAGCGACGAGGAGATGGTCGACAAGAAAGCAGGATACGATAACTGCTTTACTGACAACTTTATTCAGGTATCTTACATGCCAAGTAAATAAATACACAAAATTAACGTAAGATTAAATAATAATAATAATAATAATAATAATAATAATAATAATAATAATAATAATAATAAAAATTACACAATCTTGTTTTAAAATAATAAAATTTAAACACATTTAAATAGATCTGTTAGAGGAGCGTCTTCCAATAAAACAACAAAATGGAAAATACAGTATGAAAAAGAGAGAGAGAGAGAGAGAGAGAGAGAGAGAGAGAGAGAGAGAGAGAGAGAAGCTCTATTTTTCTTTTGATGAAGGCACCTGTGGCAATACCCAGATAAGGTATGATAGCAGCATGTGCCACACTCTCAAGACATTCCAACGTTATCCCACGAAGTGCGCTGCATACTAAGCTTCAGCACGCCGAGGATAGACTAGTACAATATCTCTTCACCAGTGTACAAGGATAGGCAAGTACTGCACCAAGAATCTATCAATAGTACTTGCTGATGGAATACTAACATATGTCAGCAGGTACGTAAGTCAAGACGGAAGTTACTGAAGCAGCAGCAGCAGAAACAACAGTAGTAGCAGCGCCAACAGCACCACCACGTCTTGCTCCAATGTTAAGCCCAACCAACCCGCCCCCACCTTTCTACCCATTTCTCACCTTTCTAGCCACTACCCACCTTTACGCCCACATCCACCACTCACCTATCTACCTAGTACCCACCTTTCCGCCCACACCCACCTTTCCACCCACCCATCACCTTTCTATCCACTACTCACCTTTCTACCCACTACCCACTTTTCCGCCCACACCTTCCCCTCACCCTTCTACCCACCCCTCACTTTTCCACCCACTACCCACCTTTACACCCACCCTCCCATCCAGCCTACCTGATAGCAACTCGTACTGAGGAAAACAAAAGAAACGAGTAATGGCTGGTCCCGTTTCCTCCCTTACCCATTTTTCCCCTTTCTCCCCACCCTTTCCCCCCTTCCTCTTCCTCCCCACCCTTTCACCTTCCTCCTCAAACATTCTCCTTCCTCCTCACCCTTTCCACTTCCACCCCCCTTACCCCTTCCTCCCCCCACCCACCCTCCAGGTGGAGGTGGGGTATACAATCTTCTTGGTTCACTGCACATTCTTTTATTGCCATTGTTCTCCATTCTCTGGTTTTCATTAACCTTCCCCTATCTCCTATTCTTTATTCCTTATCTTTCCTCTCTCTGTTTCCAGTATTGCTTTGAGAGATTCAGAAGCTATCTCTGATATTAAAGTTACCTTTAATCTTGGAAACTATCTCTAATCTTAGAAGCTATCTCTAATCTTGGAAGCTATCTCTAATCTTAGAAGCTATCTCTAATCTTGGAAGCTATCTCTAATCTTGGAAGCTATCTCTAATCTTAGAAGCTATCTCTAATCTTAGAAGCTATCTCTAATCTTAGAAGCTATCTCTAATCTTAGAAGCTATCTCTAATCTTGGAAGCTATCTCTAATCTTAGAAGCTATCTCTAATCTTGGAAGCTATCTCTAATCTTAGAAGCTATCTCTAATCTTAGAAGCTATCTCTAATCTTGGAAGCTATCTCTAATCTTGGAAGCTATCTCTAATCTTACAAACTAATCTTATAAACTATCTTTAATATTATAAATTATCTTTAAATTGGAAGCTATCTCTTTTTCTCCCTTCCCAGTCTCTGTTGCTGTTATTACAAATTATTCCCCTGATGACTGTGAAGGGCACTCGATCCAAGTAATCGGAGCAACCCTCCCCTTCCTCGCAGCAATCAGGTTACCTCCTCAAGCGTGTTAAGACCCTGACGGGCCATTACGCCACACTGAGTACCCTTAGCTAAGTGACATTCCACTGTGTAAACTTATAGACATCCAACTGACAACGTAACGTAATCGAAGTAACAGTGCCAATTTAACGTCAAAGTAACAGTAGCAATCTAAGCAACAGTGCCAATCTGACGTCAATTTAATCTTAGTAATCCAAGCAAAAGTGCTAATCTGACGTCAAGGTAATCGTAGTAATCTAAGCAACAGTGCCAATCTGACGTCAATTTAACCTTAGTAATCTAAGGAACAGTGCCAATCTGACGTCGAGTTACTCGTAGTAATCTAAGGAACAGTGCCAATCTGACGGCAGAGTAATCAATCGTAGCAATCTGGTTAATGAGGTTTAAAGCCTATGGGCCACATGAGTGTCATTAAGGCTGTAAGCTACCTGTTCACCTCCAGTCACTCAAAGTTAATGCGACAACAAGAAGTAATCACATTAACTCTCTCCAGAACCAACCCCGCTTTATTGGTTTACTAAATCAGAGACTTAAACCAGTTAACTAAACCACGCCCCAAAAACACCAGACTGCTCAACACTAACAGTATGAAAATAATCCGATCTTTTTGCTCAGGAACAAAATAGTTGAACATTTCAAGTCGTAAACGAAACGAAGTTTGTAAATTGTAAATACAATTAACGAAGATTGCAAATTGTAAATACAACGAATGAAAGTTGTAAATAGTAAACATAATGAACGAAGGTTGTAAAGTGTAAATAAAGTTAACGAAGGTTGAAAACTGTAATTACAATGAACGAAGGTTGTAAACTGCAAATACAACGAACGAACGTTGTAATTACAATGAAGGTTGTAAATAGTAAATAAAATGATAGTTGTAAATTGTGACTACAATGAAGGAAGACTGTAAACACAATGAAGAAATGTTGCATATATGAAGGAAGGTTGTAAACAGTAAATATAAAGATGGTTGTAAACTGTAAATACAATGAAGGAAGGTTGTAAATATAATGTAAACAGCAAATATAATGAAGATTGTAAAGAGTAAACACAATAAAGGTTGTAAATATTAAATACAATAATTGTAATTGTAAATACAATAAGGATTACAAATTGTAAATACAATGAAGGAAAGTTGTAAATGCAATTAAGGAAGGTTGTCAATACAATGAAAGTTGTAAATACAAGGAAGGTTGTAAATATAAGGAATGTTGTAAATTAAATGAAGGTTGTAAAAACAAGGAATGTTGTAAATATTACGGTGACACAGACAATCAGGGGAAAAATAACACTTGGGAACACTTCCAGTCATCAATTAAATGAGAACGTTCCATAACATGTCTCACAGTTCTCTTTTATCTACCAGTGAGATACATATATGTGTAATTACTATATATATATATATATATATAAATACACACACACACACACATATATGTCGTCCCGAATACGTAAAACTTGCCATTCTGGCTTAAATAACAATGTTCTTCTCGCGGAATAAGGCAAGCAAAAATCTGTGTATGCAATAATTTCGCAAAAAATCATTCTGAAGCTAACGGAAAAATGTATGTCATTGTGTTTGTTTATTATAAAATTATTATAAACTTACATAAAATACTACATTTAATTGGATTAGGCTAAATTAAGCTGCTCTTGTTATAATAAGGTTAGGTAAGTTTCCTAAGGTTCTTTTGGTACAAAATTATTCGTACATGTACTCACATTAACATAAAAAAAATATATCCTTAAACGTATAAGAGAAATTTTTAAAAAGAACTTAATTTTAAGCGAGTTCTTGCTAACTAACCAGTTTTACCTATTCGGCACGACATGATATACTGTACACACACACACACATATATATATATATATTTTTTTTTTTTTTATTATCACACCGGCCGATTCCCACCAAGGCAGGGTGGCCCGAAAAAGAAAAACTTTCACCATCATTCACTCCATCACTGTCTTGCCAGAAGGGTGCTTTACACTACAGTTTTTAAACTGCAACATTAACACCCATCCTTCAGAGTGCAGGCACTGTACTTCCCATCTCCAGGACTCAAGTCCGGCCTGCCGGTTTCCCTGAATCCCTTCATAAATGTTACTTTGCTCACACTCCAACAGCACGTCAAGTATTAAAAACCATTTGTCTCCATTCACTCCTATCAAACACGCTCACGCATGCCTGCTGGAAGTCCAAGCCCCTCGCACACAAAACCTCCTTTACCCCCTCCCTCCAACCCTTCCTAGGCCGACCCCTACCCCGCCTTCCTTCCACTACAGACTGATACACTCTTGAAGTCATTCTGTTTCGCTCCATTCTCTCTACATGTCCGAACCACCTCAACAACCCTTCCTCAGCCCTCTGGACAACAGTTTTGGTAATCCCGCACCTCCTCCTAACTTCCAAACTACGAATTCTCTGCATTATATTCACACCACACATTGCCCTCAGACATGACATCTCCACTGCCTCCAGCCTTCTCCTCGCTGCAACATTCATCACCCACGCTTCACACCCATATAAGAGCGTTGGTAAAACTATACTCTCATACATTCCCCTCTTTGCCTCCAAGGACAAAGTTCTTTGTCTCCACAGACTCCTAAGTGCACCACTCACTCTTTTTCCCTCATCAATTCTATGATTCACCTCATCTTTCATAGACCCATCCGCTGACACGTCCACTCCCAAATATCTGAATACGTTCACCTCCTCCATACTCTCTCCCTCCAATCTGATATTCAATCTTTCATCACCTAATCTTTTTGTTATCCTCATAACCTTACTCTTTCCTGTATTCACCTTTAATTTTCTTCTTTTGCACACCCTACCAAATTCATCCACCAATCTCTGCAACTTCTCTTCAGAATCTCCCAAGAGCACAGTGTCATCAGCAAAGAGCAGCTGTGACAACTCCCACTTTGTGTGTGATTCTTTATCTTTTAACTCCACGCCTCTTGCCAAGACCCTCGCATTTACTTCTCTTACAACCCCATCTATAAATATATTAAACAACCACGGTGACATCACACATCCTTGTCTAAGGCCTACTTTTACTGGGAAAAAATTTCCCTCTTTCCTACATACTCTAACTTGAGCCTCACTATCCTCGTAAAAACTCTTCACTGCTTTCAGTAACCTACCTCCTACACCATACACTTGCAACATCTGCCACATTGCCCCCCTATCCACCCTGTCATACGCCTTTTCCAAATCCATAAATGCCACAAAGACCTCTTTAGCCTTATCTAAATACTGTTCACTTATATGTTTCACTGTAAACACCTGGTCCACACACCCCCTACCTTTCCTGAAGCCTCCTTGTTCATCTGCTATCCTATTCTCCGTCTTACTCTTAATTCTTTCAATTATAACTCTACCATACACTTTACCAGGTACACTCAACAGACTTATCCCCCTATAATTTTTGCACTCTCTTTTATCCCCTTTGCCTTTATACAAAGGAACTATGCATGCTCTCTGCCAATCCCTAGGTACCTTACCCTCTTCCATACATTTATTAAATAATTGCACCAACCACTCCAAAACTATATCCCCACCTGCTTTTAACATTTCTATCTTTATCCCATCAATCCCGGCTGCCTTACCCCCTTTCATTTTACCTACTGCCTCACGAACTTCCCCCACACTCACAACTGGCTCTTCCTCACTCCTACAAGATGTTATTCCTCCTTGCCCTATACACGAAATCACAGCTTCCCTATCTTCATCAAAATTTAACAATTCCTCAAAATATTCCCTCCATCTTCCCAATACCTCTAACTCTCCATTTAATAACTCTCCTCTCCTATTTTTAACTGACAAATCCATTTGTTCTCTAGGCTTTCTTAACTTGTTAATCTCACTCCAAAACTTTTTCTTATTTTCAACAAAATTTGTTGATAACATCTCACCCACTCTCTCATTTGCTCTCTTTTTACATTGCTTCACCACTCTCTTAACTTCTCTCTTTTTCTCCATATACTCTTCCCTCCTTGCATCACTTCTACTTTGTAAAAACTTCTCATATGCTAACTTTTTCTCCCTTACTACTCTCTTTACATCATCATTCCACCAATCGCTCCTCTTCCCTCCTGCACCCACTTTCCTGTAACCACAAACTTCTGCTGAACACTCTAACACTACATTTTTAAACCTACCCCATACCTCTTCGACCCCATTGCCTATGCTCTCATTAGCCCATCTATCCTCCAATAGCTGTTTATATCTTACCCTAACTGCCTCCTCTTTTAGTTTATAAACCTTTACCTCTCTCTTCCCTGATGCTTCTATTCTCCTTGTATCCCATCTACCTTTTACTCTCAGTGTAGCTACAACTAGAAAGTGATCTGATATATCTGTGGCCCCTCTATAAACATGTACATCCTGAAGTCTACTCAACAGTCTTTTATCTACCAATACATAATCCAACAAACTACTGTCATTTCGCCCTACATCATATCGTGTATACTTATTTATCCTCTTTTTCTTAAAATATGTATTACCTATAACTAAACCCCTTTCTATACAAAGTTCAATCAAAGAGCTCCCATTATCATTTACACCTGGCACCCCAAACTTACCTACCACACCCTCTCTAAAAGTTTCTCCTACTTTAGCATTCAAGTCCCCTACCACAATTACTCTCTCACTTGGTTCAAAGGCTCCTATACATTCACTTAACATCTCCCAAAATCTCTCTCTCTCCTCTGCATTCCTCTCTTCTCCAGGTGCATACACGCTTATTATGACCCACTTCTCGCATCCAACCTTTACTTTAATCCACATAATTCTTGAATTTACACATTCATATTCTCTTTTCTCCTTCCATAACTGATCATTTAACATTACTGCTACCCCTTCCTTTGCTCTAACTCTCTCAGATACTCCAGATTTAATCCCATTTATTTCCCCCCACTGAAACTCTCCTACCCCCTTCAGCTTTGTTTCGCTTAGGGCCAGGACATCCAACTTCTTTTCATTCATAACATCAGCAATCATCTGTTTCTTGTCATCCGCACTACATCCACGCACATTTAAGCAACCCAGTTTTATAAAGTTTTTCTTCTTCTCTTTTTTAGTAATTGTATACAGGAGAAGGGGTTACTAGCCCATTGCTCCCGGCATTTTAGTCGCCTCATACGACACGCATGGCTTACGGAGGAAAGATTCTTTTCCACTTCCCCATGGACAATAGAAGAAATAAAAAAGAACAAGAGCTATTTAGAAAAAGGAGAAAAACCTAGATGTATGTATATATATATATGCATGTGCGTGTCTATGAAGTGTGACCAAAGTGTAAGTAGGAGTAGCAAGATATCCCTGTTATCTTAGCGTGTTTATGAGACAGAAAAAGAAACCAGCAATCCTACCATCATGCAAAACAGTTACAGGTTTTTGTTTCACAGTCATCTGGCAGGACGGTAGTACTTCCCTGGGTGGTTGCTGTCTACCAACCTACTACCTATATATATATATATATATATATATATATATATATATATATATATATATATATATATATATTTTATATATATATATATATATATATATATATATATATATATATATTATTGATACAACGAAATAGTGGTATTGATCAATAACAACACTGCACTAGCCAAGGACTCGAACCCATGCTGCTTGGCCTGCCTCATGGTGGGCGAAAACACATGACGTCCTTGTCCACTGGACCGTACAATTCTTAAGAGTAGGGCATCCAGCGGAACTGGATGTTGTACTCCCTACCCAAGGACACACGATGGTGTGGATGACTCAAGACTAATTTCATTCTAGTCCCTGTTTGGTGTACTAGCTCAACGAGCAGTATTTTATATTAATGTGACCACGAACTCGTTCGTGGTCACAATAATATAAAATAAAAATACCACGAACTCGTTCGTGGTCACAATATAAAATACTGCTCGTTGTACTAGTACACCAAACAGGGACTAGAATGAAATTAGCCTAGAGTTATCCACACCATCGTGTGTCCTTGGGTAGGGAGTACCACATCCAGTTCCGCTGGATGCCCTACTCTTAAGGATCGTATGGTCCAGTGGACAACGACGTCACGTGTTTTCGCCCACCATGAAGCAGGCCAAAGCAGCAAGGTTCGAGTTCTTGGCTAGTTCAATATATATATATATATATATATATATATATATATATATATATATATATATATATATATATATATATATATATATATATATAATCTCACACACAACACACGTTTAAAAACTACATTTTAAAGCTTTCTTTATTTTCAAGGTTCCTTTTATTTTGCATCAGTTTATTTAAATTTTAATAATTTTCTCTCCTGACTGCCTTTTCCACTTCTGTCTTGCATCGTTCCAGCTTTTTTTTTATTAAACTTTCTCTTCTATTTTCTCTCTCTTTTACCCCCAGTGCTCAGCAATGTTTACTCGTCATTAAGTCAGGCAGGTAGGTGGGGCAGGAATGAGGTTGGCTGCCAGATATGAAAGCAGCCAGGTGGCTGGCAGGCCTACTAGTTGGCAGGCATGCATAATGGCTATAATAGCTGGTAGGCATACAGGCACGCATGCAAGTTATCAGGCTGGCTGACAGCTTTGTCTAGGTCAGTAGAAAGGCAGGCACAATACAAGCAACAACCTTTCTCCCAGTT
>NC_091350.1:17848857-17851357 GCF_038502225.1 Cherax quadricarinatus | reverse complement strand
ACACTCATGCAGCGAATGCAACACTCGTGCAGCGAATGCAACACTCGTGCAGCGAATGCAACACTCGTGCAGTGAATATATCACTCGTGCTGTGAATACAACACTCGTGCAGTGAATACAACACTCGTGCAGTGAATACAACACTCGTGCAGTGAATACAACACTCGTGCAGTGAATACAACACTCAGAATTAAGCATTCTATCCCTCAAAATAATTTATGCATACTCACATATATTTCACACAGACTCTTCATTAAATTGCCAACTGTATTGAAGTAAGCATAACAATGTTTGAGACAGACGACAAAAACCAACGTGTAATGCAAAAAGACTAATGAAGATAAATAAAGATTAAATAAAAATGATAAACGATTAGCGACGAGGAGATGGTCGACAAGAAAGCAGGATACGATAACTGCTTTACTGACAACTTTATTCAGGTATCTTACATGCCAAGTAAATAAATACACAAAATTAACGTAAGATTAAATAATAATAATAATAATAATAATAAGAAAAATTACACAATCTTGTTTTAAAGTAATAAAATTTAAACACATTTAAATAGATCTGTTAGAGGAGCGTCTTCCAATAAAACAACAAAATGGAAAATACAGTATGAAAGAGAGAGAGAGAGAGAGAGAGAGAGAGAGAGAGAGAGAGAGAGAGAGAGAGAGAGAGAGAGAGAGAGAGAGAGAGAGAGAGAGAAGCTCTATTTTTCTTTTGATGAAGGCACCTGTGGCAATACCCAGATAAGGTATGATAGCAGCATGTGCCACACTCTCAAGACATTCCAACGTTATCCCACGAAGTGCGCTGCATACTAAGCTTCAGCACGCCGAGGATAGACTAGTACAATATCTCTTCACCAGTGTACAAGGATAGGCAAGTACTGCACCAAGAATCTATCAATAGTAATTGCTGATGGAATACTAACATATGTCAGCAGGTACGTAAGTTACTGAAGCAGCAGCAGCAGAAACAACAGTAGTAGCAGCGCCAACAGCACCACCACGTCTTGCTCCAATGTTAAGCCCAACCAACCCGCCCCCACCTTTCTACCCATTCCTCACCTTTCTAGCCACTACCCACCTTTACGCCCACATCCACCACTCACCTATCTACCTAGTACCCACCTTTCCGCCCACACCCACCTTTCCACCCACCCCTCACCTTTCTATCCACTACTCACCTTTCTACCCACTACCCACTTTTCCGCCCACACCTTCCCCTCACCCTTCTACCCACCCCTCACCTTTCCACCCACCCCTCACTTTTCCACCCACTACCCACCTTTACACCCACCCTCCCATCCAGCCTACCTGATAGCAACTCGTACTGAGGAAAACAAAAGAAACGAGTAATGGCTGGTCCCGTTTCCTCCCTTACCCATTTTTCCCCTTCCTCCCCACCCTTTCCCCCCTTCCTCTTCCTCCCCACCCTTTCACCTTCCTCCTCATACATTCTCCTTCCTCCTCACCCTTTCCACTTCCACCCCCCTTACCCCTTCCTCCCCCCACCCACCCTCCAGGTGGAGGTGGGGTATACAATCTTCTAGGTTCACTGCACATTCTTTTATTGCCATTGTTCTCCATTCTCTGGTTTTCATTAACCGTCCCCTATCTCCTAGTCTTTAGTCCTTATCTGTCCTCTCTCTGGTTCCAGTATTGCTTTGAGAGATTCAGAAGCTATCTCTGATATTAAAGTTACCTTTAATCTTGGAAACTATCTCTAATCTTAGAAGCTATCTCTAATCTTGGAAGCTATCTATCTCTAAATCTTAGAAGCTATCTCTAATCTTGGCTAAGCTATCTCTAATCTTAGAAGCTATCTCTAATCTTAGAAGCTATCTCTAATCTTGGAAGCTATCTCTAATCTTGGCTATCTCTAATCTTAGAAGCTATCTCTAATCTTACAAATCTAGAAGCTCTTATAAAGCTATCTATCTTTAATATTATAAATTCTCTATCTTTAAATTGGAAGCTATCTCTTTTTCTCCCTTCCCAGTCTCTGTTGCTGTTATTACAAATTATTCCCCTGATGACTGTGAAGGGCACTCGATCCAAGTAATCGGAGCAACCCTCCCCTTCCTCGCAGCAATCAGGTTACCTCCTCAAGCGTGTTAAGACCCTGACGGGCCATTACGCCACACTGAGTACCCTTAGCTAAGTGACATTCCACTGTGTAAACTTATAGACATCCAACTGACAACGTAACGTAATCGAAGTAACAGTGCCAATTTAACGTCAAAGTAACAGTAGCAATCTAAGCAAGAGTGCCAATCTGACGTCAATTTAATCTTAGTAATCCAAGCAAAAGTGCTAATCTGACGTCAAGGTAATCGTAGTAATCTAAGCAACAGTGCCAATCTGACGTCAATTTAACCTTAGTAATCTAAGGAACAGTGCCAATCTGACGTCGAGTTACTCGTAGTAATCTAAGCAACAGTGCCAATCTGACGTCAATTTAACCTTAGTAATCTAAGCAACAGTACCAATCT